>NC_043755.1:7698789-7998789 GCF_902148845.1 Salarias fasciatus | reverse complement strand
CATTAAAAATGCCATCGCTGATTGCAATCTTGTTTTCATTAGAGGTCACACACCTCTGATGAAGAGGCTCACAGACACGCGCCGCCCGGCCGCCTGCTCCAAATTATTATAGCGCTAATCATAAAGGGCCTATCAGCGGCATGTAATGAGCGGGATTACTGCTCAAACTCTTTAAAATGTAAAAATAATAATAATCTGATGCAAGAACAGTAGAGCAGACTTAAATGACTCCTTCTTCCCTGCGACCGTCTGACTCCTGAACTCTTGACAGTCAAATAAAACACTGCACCCACTCATTACTCATGTTTTATTTGTACATGAACTCTTCCTTACATAAGTTTGCACTACTCTTTGTATTTGATTTAATTTTTAATGTCAGTATTCTCTGTGGACAGCAGAGGAAGAATGTCGATGTGCAGCAAAACATGTTTTCATTTGTGTACATGACAATGTACAACAATACATAACAAAGGAGCCAAAAATATTTGCAAGTACAACTTGTAGCCTTACTAAATAAAAAAAAAAACCTTGATGCTATAAAATATCTTCAAGATTGCTTACTAGGGAATTTCATTCATGTGGATATACAGAACCAAATGTGGCTTTGAGTCAAAACATCTGAAAGAAAGCTGTGTTTTATCTATTTGTGAATTTGATTTGGTCATTTGTATCGAACAGGTCATTTCTGTTGACCACTGTAAATGTCCAAGGTGAATGGAAATATAATTAAAACTCAATTAAGTGGTTCTGTGATTGTCAGACGCAATCAAATCATAATTTCATATGAAAACATCAAAAGCTATTAGAAATCCCAGCAATATTATGTCAGACTTAATCAGCCTTTTCTTCTCCTTCTCAGTGACTTTCAGTCAACCTTCACTTTAATCAATACTGAGGCGATGTTCATTCATGAGCTTGGACAGGACAGCAGGGTTCAAGGGAGAATATATTTTATTTAGATAAAAATCAACAAAGGCAGACACTATCCTACTTGTGGTGCATCCAGCATGTCATTCTAGTTATGGAATCTGCAATGAAAACAGTCAATCATTCAGCAATCAAACGGATTAACAAAACTTCAGGTAAAAATATCTACACGAATCAAAACACTTTCTGTACATTCTATTTTTCTTTTTTATTCACAGGTTTGCACTTGTGGTGTATTGAACAACAACATTTTAAAGTTGAAAACAAGTAAACTTAAACATCTTTTTTTTCCAGTCTATGGCTTGGTATTTTTGCTTGCTTCGTTTTTTTTTTTTTAAAGGCTAAAAACTTTTCTACATCAGAATTGATGTGGTGCAATTTGCATATGAAGTGCGAAACAGGCAATGACACAGACTAGCACCTGCATTGACGATGACAACAGCAAACTCTAAACAACGAGGACAGTACATGAGGAAGAAGAGAATGGCTGCAGTCTTTGGTTCAGCTTGAAACTTTGACCCTAAATGAAGGTTATCTAGTGGAAACACATCTCAGAAGTGCATGAGGTCAGTGAAACATATTACTGTATTTGAAAGGGAAGCAAGTTTCAAAGCATCCTATTTCTACTTTATTGAATAAGTTTGCGTCTTCCACTCAGTTGAACTTTAAAACATATTGCACAATATCCACTGTTGCCACAATTCTTATCTCCGAAGCAGAAATAATGGGAAAACAATGCAGCTCTGCAGTGTGGATTTATTGTTTATGTGGCCCAAATGATGGAAATAGAGAGCTCGTGCTTGTAACAGTACTTTGCGCTTCATTGAAAGCAGCCTGTGGCAAAGAAAATCTCCTGTGAACACAGCTTTCCAAGAAGAGTCTTGAAGAGGTATCCTGCAAAACTGGAGAACTGAGCATCCCAGAATTTCTGAATTTTACTGAACTACTGCGTTTTTTTTCTCCTAATTGTAAAGATATTCTGCAACACAAACTTACTCACTTATTCATTGAACAATACAGACCAGTTATTTCAGCGCAAAGTTACAGGCAGCGGGCCAGAACTGGTCCAGCTGAGATTATGGTCCACAGGATGAGACAGAAAAAGAATAATGATTACAAAGAAAGCATCAGACTGTTGTTCCTTGTGTATTCGCTGGTGATTGCACTGTTTTAGTAAGACGAGCAGACAAACAGCGAGAGCGAACAGCAGCAATGAAAGCCGGTTACCTTATTGCTTGAGAAGCAGCATTAGTATCACAGCCATCTGTGAGGCTGGATTTGTGAAAACATGCATTCTCCAGGCTGCGATTGGAGGACATGGTTTAGGGATATTTCACTGGAGTTTGTCTTTTTTTTTTTTTTTTTTTCAAATGTTCCATATGTCCTGGTTTTCACTGGTCCGTCCCTCTGAGGATCAAAGTGGGCTTTACAGGTCCCTTGAAATAAAATGAGCTCGACGCTCCGAACTAAATTACAACAGGAACAGAACGTCTAAATGCGACACTGATCATATCAGCAAAAATGATCTGAGCCAAACACCGAGCAGCCGATCTGGTCCATCACATGCACTCAGACTAGCCTGGAGAATCGTGGAGTGTTAAAAGGCATACGAAGGCTGATACAAAAGTGTATGAATTTGACACAATCTTAAAAAATAAAAGCTTCTAATTTCTGACTAATACAAGAAAGTGCTGATGACCAGTCACCTCTGCGGTCCTTCAAAAGCAGAGGTATTTTCAATAGTTTCTCACAAACACAAACTATAGTCTCACTCTCAACCACGCCAAGGAGGGTGCCGTCGACAAGACAATTAAAAGCTTCCTGACAATAAAGTGCCGTTGGATGGCGAGCCCACAAACGAGCTCCCTGCTCCGTGTGACTCACACTCGACTGTGGTCATGAGCAAACGCAGACTGCAAGCTCGGAACAGAACAATGACATGTATACAAGCTTAAAATAAACTTGCACTGATAGACAAACTGCAAAAGTGCACACTGAGCATAAACAGCGGCCAGCAGAGCAAGTACAAACTTCAGCCCGACGTCTTAAGGAGACTGAGCGCATAACTTAGCTTCCTCTTCACGGGCCTCGTTCTCTCCATCAATCTGACTAAAAATATTGCAGTAAGTACTTCGAGCTGACAGGACTGAGTATGGTCTAATCCTCTAGCATGACTTTGCTGTTGAAAATCCTGCTCTTCAACAGGGGGGACGGGTTTCTTTTTTTTTTTTTTTTTTTTTTTTGCACTCAGAGCATCAGCTAAATCCTATTCATCACACAGCATCTCTCTCTACAGACCTGGCAACCCCAGTCCTGTTACCGGGCAAGGGCAGGACAGTGCCAGTATTGTTGGCATCTATATTTAGTTGGACCCGATCGAGACACTGACCCTTCTGAAGGGCATTTTTGTGCGTTTCAAAGTGCTTTGGTGGCAACATCCTCAGAGGACTGTCCTCAGGTAATCAGAAAACAAAGTCCACCCTAAAACGTGACAGCGGGGGCGGGGGCAGAAATATCTGGACCCCCGGCCACTTTCGGCTCGCCGAGTGCAAATTCGGTGGCTTTCACGTGGCACTTTTGTCACCGCTTTTCTCAGTCAGGGTCCTCCGGCTTTTGCCTAAAAGCCTCTGATTTGTAAAAACAGGTTGTCAAGCCAGAAATCCCCCTTGGAAAGGGAGAAGTGGTACTTTGACACAGCGCATACTGTGCGCAGAAGTAGTGGGCAATAACGCTCGGGGGAGGAACCGGGACAGCCTGAGAGGAAATCAGTGCAGTGAAGTCTAAAATGTGTATTGATAGCTGGGTGCTGGGCTCTTTTGCTGCTCCTCTCTGTCTTACTCTGCTCCTACAGAACGACAATGCTCAGCAACTGTTTCCAATGATGAAATGATAACAACTCGCCGCCTCTCTGAGAGAGCTCAGATTTCTCCTACACACACACGAGCCCAACTTCTTGGTGCTCATCAAATGATGGCAGCCCAGTCCTCCTATCAGCACTACGGAAAAACACAAGGCAAACTCTACACAGGACACCGTGTCTCTGTGTTATATCCCACATTTACTCTGTAGAGTAAATGTAGGATATAACACAGAAACGTGTATGGAGAGGAGTGCGTGAACTTGATTCGAAAGGCCAGAGAAGTCGGAGTGTTGTGGCTATATAAACAAGCAGAGGTAAATACTGAGCACATTTTAAAAACATGAAATAAACAAAGTAAGATTACATTAAATAAAGAGTACAAATCAACAGACGAGTCTGTTGTGACTATGAGTATAACAATAATAAAAATGGATATAAATACCAAAACTAAAAATCTTGCATAGGTTTAAAAACGTGATTAAAAACGGCAAAGGAAAACTCAGAGAAGCTACTCGATTGATTCGGTTTCGGCTCGTTGGTTGTGTTTTAGCTTTATAATTCCATTTGTGGATCGCAACGCCGTTGGTTCTCTCCCAAAGTGAGCCGTATTGACTGCCAAACCGGCGTAATGAAGAACACAATGTGGAGTTATTAAGTGTGATTTAGAGTGGCTCCCTAAAGGACAAGTGGCCGCTCAGATGGGGACGACTCCACACCGACGCATATAGTGTGCTTACCACGATCTGATTAGGGGCCTCAAACGACCGTCTTCGCCCAGACGAATCGCCCATTCAGGCCTCGTCCAAGGAATCTGCCGTGTTGCTGTACGTCCGAGCCTCCGCTGGCTCCGTTAAGAGTGTGAGTGGGTGAGTGCTGGTCTTTGATCTAAGTAGCGGCTAAATTGTCGTTTTATTCTAAAACATGGCTGTCGTGAGCGCGCGTGTTCAATTTGTCTGCCAGATAATGCGCTGGTGCATAGAACAAGTGGATAAACTGTAAAGCCGACTCAAGTTTCATTTCAGAGTTCCACCGATTTCTTTTCTTCCTTTCATCTCTAAAGCGTTCAGTCATCTTGAAGACGACCACCTCTTCCACTCTTCACTTTGCTCTCTTGATCTGCCACTTAGCCACTGCCCTGCCTGTATTTGTCTGGGTTTTCATTCACTCTTAACTTCTTGTGTGAACTGCGGTTTCTAATCTCATTTAAGCGCCGATACCTCCAGCGTCGGTGTTATTCTGGGCTGCCACGGCAACCGGGCCCTCCCCATCGGCAATTTTAGCCCCTCGGCCGGCGGCGAGCTCCCCTCCCTCCATGGGGTCAACAAAGAGGGGACCGGTTTCCCCGGAAGGGGACGACACGCCCCTGTCGGTCCGCTCCAGCTTGCGGTGCTTGCGTGGCTCGGGGGGCGTGTCCTCCTGGGTGAAGACGGCCCGGATCCGCTCCCCGCAGACCATGGCGGCCTCCCTGGTCTCTTTGGAGAGCTGCGACAGGCTGAGGAAGCCGTGGGGGAGGTCGTCCACCACGCACAGAGTGACGGGCTGGTTCACGCTCCTCAAACGCTTGGCAAACATCACCGAGTCGTCCAGCATGGGGTCTAACGCGCAGGCCTGAGAAGAGAAGAGAGAGGAGCGCAGAGAAGGGAAGGGGGGTAAGAACGATGAAAAGCAAATTTGGATTCCCTTCAGACATGTCAAGAATCTCAATTAAGGGATGAAGAAAAGGACGGCGGGCTTCCTGCTCTCTTTTGTTCCTTCTTACTTTAACATCCGCTGACTCACTCTCGTCGCTTCAAAAAAACAGCAGCAGTTCCTTCATTTTCATATTAACGCCCTCCTTAAAAGAGAGTTCAAGCTCCATTCTCACCCATTTCCCCAACAACGCAGTGTCACTGAGATCTGTAAGCAGTGGGCATTCTCCTGGGAATGGTCTGCTCTCTTGTATATCTTCATGTAAGCTATATATTGAGGGGAATGGTGTTGTAAAGACGCTTCAGTCAGAGGTTATTCTGGTGTATCAAAGTCTAAACTTCAAGGAAACAGCCATGTTTTTATGAACTGCTCAAAAAAAACAAACAAAAAAACCCCAAACATCTACAAATGTGTTACAACTTGGCAGTCTTCCAGCTACACGGCGTGTGTGACTAACCCTTGAGCCAGTGTGCTTAACCATCAGTTTCCTCTCTTACCACGATGTGTATGGGGGGCAGGCCTTTCAGCAAGTTGTCGGGGGCCAGCAGAGGCGAGCAGTACGGATCCTTGACAACCGGAGAGCTCAGGACCTTCATCTCGGCCAGCTGCTCCGTCCGCAGCGGCTCAAACCCCAGAGGAAACTCCCTGGGGTGCTCCAGCTCTGCGCCGTCCTCTCCAGCAGGGGGCGGTATGGCCACTGAAGACAGGTCACTGGACATGGAAGAATCTCCATCCTTGGAGAGGAAGAAATTCACATCTTCTGGCTACACAAGAGGAGAAACAAACAATCGTCCAGAAGAGGTTAAATGATGGGAATGAAATCAGAACTGCTTTGGTTATATACGCAGGCATACGGAACACATCACACTTTGTCCTTGTGAAAATCTCCTAAAACCTTGGCTGGGAGTCTGAGTCTTGACTGAACAATCCCCATTTCAAGGAGGTAAAGCATATTTAATATCTTATGTCACCTCTGCAAGCTATTTCCCTCCCAGCCAGCCACTAATCCAGCCTGCCTGTGAGAAAATACACGCGAGGATAATCTGCAACACCTTGCCAGTGTGTGCGCCACCAAGAAGTTTGAATATTCTGTCAGCAGATCACAGCTACTTTTTTTGTGCAACGCATGGGTGGCACAGTCGACGCCGGCTGGCTAGACGGCCGCATACGATCCTGACTTAAACCTCCTTGGGAGCTCGGATTGTTTGACCCTTTAAGAAACGGCTGCACGCCGGCGCAAACGGAGGGGATTTCTCTCCACCGCGGCCACGCCGCCATCAGCCTCACATTACACACCTTCCTGTAATGACAGGTTAAAGTCTCACAACAACACCCCCCGGGGTTTTGTTAAGCCGCAGCTCCTCTCCGTTTAATGCTGTTAACTACTTCTGGGATAAGACCATCGGCTGAGAGCGAGCTAATCTCAACGTAAACAAGTGTGACGTACGGCGCGCTCGGAGAGCGGCGGCGTGCTGCGGGGGGAGGAAGGGTTGTGGGATCCCAAGTCCTGGCACGTCTGGCTCTTCACAGATAATTTTCTGCCGGGGAACTCGGAGGCCTCCGTCGGGATGGGGGGGTCAGCGTGCGGGGAGGAGATGGTCGCCTCCGAGATGCTCTTCCTCACAGCGTCTGAGGAAGACAATGCAGAGGGGAAGGAAGAGACCGCAGTCAACATGTCTGACATGGTAAAGGAGAAATTCAAGCTCGAGAAAAATCACCAATAAATGTTCAAACTAGACGCCATACTAAAGACAAAAGCTTTAATTCTCTCGGGCTGGATAACAGTTGAAGGGCACATGAAAAAAAAAAAAAGACTCAACACTGACAGTCACACACAATCCTTCTCACTTAGTCTACTGTTTCCACTTATCATATGTCCTCTGGTTGACAGCCAACAGTTAAAAGCCCAAAATGCAAATAGGAAAATATCAAGAAGAAAAGAGGAGAAGAAGGAGGAGGAATTTCAAAAAGTGCTGTCACGGTGATATCATTTGCCCGCCCAAAGCTGTCAAAACACAGCTGTAGGAGTCATCAAGGCTGGTCGCCTCAGAAAAAAGCTCCACCGATCTGCTATCTCTTTAATAATGAACCTTCTCAGCTCCGCGATGGCCTTTTAATAATGTACACCCACCAATGACACACTCATTAGACGGAGTTCTGCAGCTGTGAGGGTGTCACCTAGCGAAGGGGACGCCGGGGAAATTACAATTTCCCCACCAGATTTACGGCGGCTACAATTAAACAATTACTGTCAGAGCACTGCTGTTGTGTTAAGGTGAATGGATATGAACGGGGCCGCAAGAAAGTGACACAACAAGGCGGGATAAAGTGATAATTGGCTGTTGGATGCATGTTGCTGACCCCCTCCATATGGGCTTTCAATGAACACTGGGGGAACACTTCCATAAACTTAACCAACACACTAGAAATGTGGAGGGATCTGAGATATACTTCCAGCACTGATTTGATTAAAGATAAAAACAGATTACTTCCATAGAAACATTAAAATCCCCACTGCTGCTAATCAAAATGCCTTGCATGCCTCCCAAATCGGACCTACCGATCCCACCAAACTGCACAGGCAGCGGCGACCGCGCTCGCTGGCGTACCTGTGGCTGCTGGCGGCGCCTCTGCGGCCGAGCCGGGAGAGGCAGACGCTCTGTTAGGATCCAGCAGAGAGTGAATCCAGTTAGAGGCGCCCTGTCGGAAATCTCGCAGCAGCAGCGCGGTGTCTCTCCTCACCAGGCTCAGTGTGCTCACTTTCTCCGCCTGCTTCTCGGTCTGCGGCTCAGTGCCTGAAGGAGGAGACGTAAAGGAAGGGCGAGCGAAGCGGTGGGGGAAAAAAATAGGCATGCAAACAGGATGAGTGTTATTCTTCCGTGAGCACAAATGAGAAACAATAGAAGATGTAAAAGCAATCACAGGAAAGGTATAATAGGCGAGTGAAGAATCCCGCTGACTGAGTGGGTTCAATGCTGCCACGGAGCTATTTATATTACAGACGGCAATACACAGCGATGACAGCGGGAGGCAATAGAAAATGATAAGTGTTTTAGTTCAGGGATTGAAAGGAGACATAGCTTTGCCAATATCACTGTGTCAGTATTCACTGTTATTTGCCAAGTCCTCCACCTTCCTCTGCAATTCTCCTCTTGTGAAACAACTATTTATCAAAAGACAGGCGAGAGTTTCTCCAGCTTCTTCACAAGTGGTAATGACACTGTGAAAATGAGGTTTATATGCAAATGAACCCAGTTGCTGTGGAGGAGATTTCCAGGACATGACACAGTTACACTTTGGAAATGAGGCCTTTTTTTTTGGAAAACAATTTGTTCTGGTGAGGTTCACGGCTCTTATGATAGCCTGGAGTGTATTCCACGCTCGTTTTGTCATCTATTAAGACAACAGTACTTTGTTTGCTGCACGCAATGCGTACTATAAATGAAATGAGGCAAAAATAAGATTGAAAAGCAGAGAAACCCCTGCTATGATTAAAGCAACAGAGTCCCACAGCTGTCAGGGGTAAAATATAAAAATACTCGGATAATTTCCTGATTAATCAAAGTTCAGTTTAACAAGCATGAGTGAGATATTGTTGCTTTTTGCTTCAGTTCTTGTTCATAATGCACAGTCAGTTTAAGGCCTTATGTCATCTGACTACTATCATCACAGCTTTATCCAGCAATACAGTATTTCTCTTATCTCTCCTTTTTTCCCATAACTACCTCCGTACCTTGCTGTGGATTCTGCAATGCAATGTCCCCAATGAGTGCACATTGTGGAGAGATGATATTTTATGAAGTCATTTGTCTCCATCAATGTTGTTGGGTCCAGACTATTAGAATTGTGCAATTTATGACCATTTATATTATAAACAGCAAATACATACAGAAAAAAATTGAAAAATCTGATATCAATCGTCAGGCACTGGCTAAAAAACAAAACAAAAAACAGCTAAATAACAACAACAACAAAAACCAACAATGTCTGGAGGATTTCTTTGCTTAACACACACACACGCACACACACACACATCTACCTGCGTAGGCACTGAGACACCTGGACAGCACACTGAGCGGCAGCAGAGGATCCATAAGCGTGAGCAGACGGGAAGGCGATGCGGAGGCCGTCAGCAGGGTGGCTGGATAGGCTGCCACAATACCATCTGGCATTCGCACACCAAATGCAGCGGCACGCATCGATGTCGTCACACATAAGTTGCCACCCGCGCTGTCGCCGGTGAGACAGACTTTCTCCCCGGTCCAGCCTGGAGAGATTTAAGAAAAAAATAAATAAAAGGAAGCGTGAAGATAGAGGTAAGAAAAGAAAAGTAGAAACAAGATTTCAAGGCAAAACTTAAATGAAAAAGCTTATCTGAACTTTGTGAAATCCACTGAGTTGTAATGAAAAGGAGTGTGACAAAAATAACGATGCTTTCTCTGTCCAGCACGGTAACACAGTGTACCTGCCCGGGCCTGGCTGTTGTCTCTCTGTCTTCCTATGAGCCGTGATATTTGCGTCTTGTTAAACACTAACGTGCTGCAGCACGGCGATTTGACAGGCCGTGCCTCGGCGGTCAGATGTACTCCCAAACCCACCAGACGCCATTTGTTTTCGGTCCGGATACTGAGCGCCACGATCTGTGTGATACTGCAGAACAATGAGTAAAAAGGTGCAGGAGGCCTGCAGCAACATCACTTTCAAAGTGATGAATGAATCCTCTCAGCGGGGACCCGGGAATTGGCCAGAACGCAGTTGCGGATTTACAGAAGCTCCTCCACCTTCACAGTCAAGCAGGTGAGCTTTATCCTTTTTTGTGCTTGCTCATTAATTTTAATAAAGGTTTTTCCTTTTTATCTGCGGAAGGTATACACCATTAGAACTGCATACAAAATATTCTGCGTGCGTTCACAACTTTTCGCTCTCTGCTTACTTCATTTTGTTGATCTAATTCTAAACTGATAAAAAACAGATCAGTCAGAAAGTATTCAGCCCCTTAAGCGCCCCGGTAGCTCAGCGGTAACGGAGCATGCAACACGACTGCAATGTTCTGGTTTGATTCAAGCAGATCTGCATTACACGTCAAAACTCCCTCACTGCAAATCTGATTCCTGCCTCCTCGCTAACAAGTGTTTAATAAAACACACAGAACCGTTTAAAGTATCCAAAACTTTTACTCATAACTTTACAGAAGCCCCATGACAGCAATTCAAGCCGCGCTGGATGACTTTCTACAAGCCTCCACATTAGAATTTGTCCAGTTTATCCCATTCTTCCAGGAAAATCTGCTGAAGCTCAAACAGAATGGACGTTGAGGATGTGACCTGCCAACTTAAGGTCTCCTTGCTGCAGTTCTTTTGAGTTTTAAGTCTGGGATTAGGCCGGGCCACTGGAGGACAAAGACTAGTCCCGCAGTCTCTTAGCAATGTCTTGGCTGTAGACAGTCTCTCAAGCAGCAACACTCAGGAGGAGGTTTGCTTCAAGAACTTTGAAAACTGACATTGAATAATAGTTGTATATAGTATAATAGTCATTGATAAGAAAGTTATCCCGCCAGTACTTCTTACTGCAGAGATAACACGGACAATTTGCAGGGTTCAACTAATTCAGATTTCTGTCACATTCCTATTTATTCAGAGAAAAAAAACTATTTGTGCTCCGTTTCCTATTTGGACTGAAGAGCCAATTATCAAAAAAATAAAAAAAAATCTAACTTTCTAGATTCTTTCGTTTAGCATTTATTGACACCACTTCTCTCCCAGGAACAGCGAAAGCTTTAGAACAATCTTTTATACCTTCTCCCTGATCTATACTTTGCCACTGCGTTTGGCGCAGCTCCACTGAGGACATGGCTGCATTTCAGTGATGGCATGCAGAACAAACCCAGGATCGAACACACCAGGCGTTTCATTTATGCCTCTCTTTCATGTGTCCAAACATCATCACATCTCACAGGTTTTCATAGTAATAGTAACGCTTTGGAATGACACAGAAAGGGTGGAAAAGTTTTAATGAAGCTTGCAACTTCATAAATTTTTGACAAAAATTTAAAAAACGTTTTCATGGAAACGAAAATAAATTTGTGGGAAATACTACTTTATACTTAAAAAACTAAATCTATTCAGGGTTTAACATGTGAGATTGGCAAAATATTACATTGGTCATAATATTATGGCATTTTTTCCCCTTTTAAGTAGATGTGAAACATTTATATTCAGACTGTTGTGGTACTCTGAAAACGAGCTGTGTACTCCCCAAAAACTTGATTTGGAAAGTTAAAAAAAAAATGTAGGTAAGATAAAAATCTGCAGCACTCCAGAGCAGATCATGATGTGTGTGTACCTAGTAGGTGGTGGTTTCTCAGAGCCCAGCAGTAGGCATAGAAACACTCCTCCAGGGCCCTGGGGAAGGGGGCTTCGGGGGCCAGAGAGTAGTCCACTGACAGGATGGGCACTCCCAGGTCCTGGGACCAGCTCTTCAAATAGGGCTGCAGCAGACAGTAGACACAGGCAGAGAAGAGACTTCAGGGAAATGAATAAATAAAAGAATATATCCTATGTTGAATTTATGAGAGACACCAGTAAAAATGAGCGACAGAAATAATAATAACAATAAAAAAAAAACATGAGGAGAAAGGGGCAAGGGGGGTGGGACACTGAGCAAGGATAAAAAGTTAGGGAAATGGTATGTTCCTCTGATGCCATCCGTCTGCTTCTTGGCTTTCTGTCTAGACAAAAGCAGAACGAGCGCTGCCCTCGCAGTCACCTCCATTTCCTTTCTTTTCATAGCGTAATAACAAAGGTGCCCCCCGTGTCCTATTTTGTAGAGAATGAAGAAATAGGACAAAGACAAGATCGGGGCGTTGCTTTACAACAACTATACACACAAAAAAAAACAACATCACCGTCGATAAATATTGAGTTTCTTTTGTCACTGTTGTAAGGTGAAGTGTCCACTGTACTTCTGCAGTAACCTTGAAATGTGAGAAAGACGTAAAAAGTTGTTGTGACACAATATTATCCCTATAAGGTATTACTCCTCTCTCCTGTCTTTATCTTTTCCCGGCACCTCTGTTACTCAGAGATGGTTATGAAAGTGACACATCACTCCATCCTCAATATCACCAAAGGCTTAGTATCTGTACGTCGCCTCATGACAACCGAAAAGCTGGAAGCTGCGGCACACTGCTGTCCTCTTAACGCTTTAATGCACGACTGAATGGACCTCGCGTTCTCCCTTAAGTAGATTTGGGCAATTCCAGTTAGGAAAAATCTAAATAGCTTCATATTTCAGCCCACACAAGAATGATTTTGTGTTTGAAATATTTCTGTATGTCAGTTTAACACTGTTTTTTGAAGTGGAAAAGAACAAAGAAGAAGTCAAATGACAAAACTATTAATTACTTCCCCAGATAATGTTCAACCCACTTATTTAAGGGTTAAATCCTGAAACAAATATGAGCATGAGACCGTCGGCTTGTGCTTATCAGTAGGAAGGTACTCCTAATGCCTGTGTGATTATGCACAACTAATGAGAACAACATCCATTGTTGGCAATCTACAATGAGTGTCGACATGCGCCTGAGTCCATGAGCAGGTCTGTCAGCGAGCCAGACAGTCCATCATCCGCTTGCATAAAAGCAGCTAAACACTTAAAACAAATTGCCCACTGGGAAGACAAGGGGTGTGAGTGTGTACTTACTTTACTGTCCTTGTGGGGTCTGAAACGTGGCAGCAAACCTTTCTTTTTGGGGTCTAAAATGCTGAGTGACATAAGATGTGGTGTTTTTTTTTTTTTTTTTAAGGGCTGAGATGTGGATTTATGGTTCAGGTAAAAGCTGCATTGGGTTGCCGTAAAGCTGAGGCACTTCATTGTGCTTTAGTAAAGCATAGTTCTGCCACTGAGTGGGCCCCACAGGTAATGCTGAAAAGATGCGTATGCGTGTGTTTCACTGAGGTGGAACCTGAGCTGTTTAATTTTACATGACTCAGGAAATTCATGACACGCAGTCACGTCTTTTCACTGGTTCCCAAATCTGTTCTCAGAGCAGGAATTAATGGGAGCCGCAGTCCTACTCATCCCCAAACAGGGCCTGACAGGTAATCTGTAATCTTATACCTCTGTTGGTCATAATTGGATGTGTGTGGTCCGCGCCTAACTCGCTAAATAATCAGATGTCAAATCATCCATTACTGTGAGTTCAGCATCGCTGTGCAATGGCTTAATCACCGCCGAGCTTCAGCGACTCAGCCTGGACTCTTTGTTTTCACACAACAGGAGAGACAAGATCAAATGAAGGATATTGGAGCGGTTGAGATATGAGGGACACGGCTCCTGACAGCGGTCTTAGAAACCTCCCATTCTTTCACTCTCTCTTTCTTGGCCTTGAGGGATTAGAAGAGGGAAAAGAGACACCTCGAAAAAATTAGGAAGGAGCCAAGTATGTAATGCCCAAATATGACAAAAGAGGAGACCTGAAAAGGGCACTAAGTGAAGAAAAAGGATTGTGTGAGATATTAGGGAGATTGAGAGGGAGGATGTAATAAAAAAGCGAAAGCCCAGAGGAAGAAAAGAGAAGGATAGTCTGACAAGTCTTCCATTAGTGCCCAGGGTAATCTTTCTCCGCGGGGTTTTACAGTTCTCTGTTAATTCAACATGACAGCCCTGCTTCACCCCTTTCCTGATTGCTTCCTCTCATCCTCTGGCTGCCATGCAGCTGCAGATCAAGGATGCCCATGTCCTTTACAATTTCCCAGAACCCTGTCTCACAGCAGCCGTAAGTAGCTTGATGCCACAGAAAGGGCGCTCAGTGCCACAGATGACCACGTCAGCGCCGGATGAACAGGGAGCGGGGTCAACAACCATGTAAAAAATAAATAATCCTTTACATTAGGACAAACTAAGCAAGATAAATACGTGAACATCCACACAAAATGTTATAGACCGTAAAACTGTGAAAAAATGTCAGTGTGACTGTTAGTTTTGTGACAAAATTAAATGCAAAAAATAAGCCTTTGATGAGTTAAAAGGAAAAAAAAAATGGGAGAAAATGAAGCAAGCAGATGGAAACAACAATCTCTCTGTCAAGTTAAGGTCAGATCTGAATGTACCTTACCAATCTACACAACACAAAGAGAGGTCAAAGCATCAATTTACACGAAGCTTCCTGAGAATAATTACAAAAATAATTAGTGTAACAGCTCATTAAACGCCAAGGTACTGACAGGAAGTGACTTTGACAGCAAAGGAGCAGAGGAGTTACCAGTCCAACAGCCCCTGTCTTATCAACGTCAGAATGAACCCAGGTTAAATTAGAATTATGATTGAAAGAGCATTACTGAAGGGGTGAGATGGTGAACTTGGTTGGGTTACTGCTTTGCTTGAAACATTGTAAATCAGTTCGACGTGTGAGGGATGGTTTACAGATTAACACGAAACTTTACATAATAGATGACATAAGTATGTAAATACACAAAATAAGGTGAGCGGATGGATTTTAATCGTATGTCAGACATTGACAGTGTAATAATGAGACTCTGAGCTCGAGCGCATCATCTCACCTCATGAGACTTGGAGGTCTGAGCCACAAACCCTCCTCCATGAAAGTGGATGAGGAGGTAGGGAGAGGATGGGAGGCGCTTCGTCTTCAACCCCAACGACAGAGAAATAGCCCCGCCCTCAGAACGGGACAGAGAGAGGAGGGTTTCGCTGTCCTGCAGAGAGTAAAAGCAAACGATGAACAAAGACATGAATATAGAAGGTCATGACCTCCTGCTAGCAGGCTCGTCTTACTTGAATTAAATTTCTGGAAGCAAATGTGCTTCATTACTGTACTCAAGTAGATTTTTTAGGAATCTTTCATTTTTGAAGCATTTATATTTGTGTTTTCTACTCCGTATGTTCTTTAAAATAGCTTATCGCTATTTTCAACCTCTATAATGGTAATTCAGATTCATGGTGAACGGATCAAAGCAGCTGAAAGTCATCTATTCTGAAGGTGCGGAGTCGAAGAATTTCAGAGAGATCAATTATGACAGAATGTCAAGACTTCATGTTTGCATTTCAACAATTGGTTTTGATTGGAGCGCAGGTTGTCTTATATAAAGCAGAGTCAATTTGTTAGTTTTTTTTAATTTAGAAAAATAATGAGTTTCTGAATGAAACTTCTGTCATTGCCAGTTACTATTGGATGCTGGTGCATCCATGCAGACATAGTATTACAATAACAACAGCTGTCGTGCGTGCAGACATATACATGCATGTGCATTTTTATTTACCGGTGTTAGCAGCAGAGTTCCTTTGAGAGATAACTACTTTTTTTTTTTCTGCAGCGGTTTGTTGACAGAACCTGCTACGTCTGGAGGAACTTGCACTCATTCGCATTCATTACCGGAAGAACAGAAGGAGAGGAGCCGTAGCTGAGTGAGAAGGCTTTGCCAGAGTAAACTTGTACTTTGCGACATTAGAAAGGATGCTGTTGTTTTCCTGGAGAATGATCAATGCTGGAATTGTTTTCTGATAACATGCATGGTTAAGTGCCAGACGAGAACGAGCTTGAGTGGAGAGAAGTAGTCTCTCAAGAGGCACACCAAGTTAAAAAAAGAAAGGAGCAGAGTAAAAAAAAAAAAAAAAAAAAAAGTGAAGCAGACGATATGTATGAGAAGCGATAACGAGGGGGATTAAGTTGATGATTTGAAGCAGTCATTCACACACAACTAAAGATATTTCTATACATGCCGATAAATACCGCTGGATGGAACTGTTCAGGAACTTTTTGAGGCTCGTATTTGTAAGACGCTTAAGAACAGCCGGTGAAGAAAAATGTTCACAAACTAGGTCATAACAACTCAGAACTGAGTTACATGGAAGCCGAGAGAGACGAGTACAACAGCAAGGCAGGGTTTGCATAGAATCCAAATCAATGAAGGGTTTTTTTATTGAATTTTCAAGTACACCACACGATAGTGTGAGCTGAATAACGATGCGAGTACCTGTCCTTCACGTAAGTCATAGGAGATGAGTCTCATCTGAACGGGAGCCGTGCCGATGTGCGATGACGGTGAAGGGATCGTTACTGATGCTCTGTGGTTCGCCGCCAAGGGAAGGTCGAAGGGCACAGGGGGCACCGAAAGAGCTCGGTTCACCTTAACCTGAGTGGATGTCATACTGGCAAGACCCTGGAGGAAAATGGATGCATGGAGAAGGGGGAAAAAAAAAACCGAAAGAGACATATAGAGAGGGGAAAATAGAGACAGAAAAAAAGTGCAAGTACCAGAATGAGTCAGGTCACTGGAGAGAAAGTGAAACTAGATGAATAAATCATGAGCTCTATTGAATAAATTGAATTCCACTCTATTATTGCTAACGGCCTGTAGGCCAAAATGCATAATGTTGGGAAGGTACTTTTACCAGAGGAAAAGCAAAATATCTCTGATGTAGTTTTAAAATTAAAAGTGGAGCGGCACACTTAGCTGTGTGCACCGGCGAGCAATGATAAACACACATCTGGCACGTCTGTCGGTTTATAAAACAGGAGCTGAAGGCCAACTGACCGACAGGATCTCGGTCTCAGTGATGTTCCAGTAGGTCTTCCAGAAATGGACGTCCAGGTTCTGGGTAATGCGTTCAAATTCCGCCCCTCTCAGCTCTGGATCGATGGCGTACTTCCCTGAGGTGAAGAAGGAGCTGGCTGCGACACCTGTGAGCCGGAGGAAGGTGAAAATAATGAGGGGGGTTTGCTGAAGACACCAGAAACAGAAAAGAGAATAAATAAAACTGAAAAAAAAGAAAAAGAAAAGAAGTGGAGAGTATGTTATGTATGAGACACTTGTGGTAAAATCTTCTGGTCCAGACCAAAACAGGAAAGACTAAATCTAGGTCCACAGTGCATTCCTGATATACATTATGCAACAGAGCTTTCATAATTTCCACAACAATGCAGTGTGTTGGGATAAATTCACCCATGGGATTACTGTGGTGGTATTTTTAAACCAGCCAAAAAGCTCACAGTCACTTTCGAAATGAGAGTCAAAACACCATCAGGAATTCTTTCTTCCCAACAACAACAACAACAAAGGAGGAGATGAAGGTTCAGACACCCGTCAATTCTGCCATCGATCCACAACAAAGTGTGTCGATTAGCAGGCCGAGACCTGGTCCCACAGGAGCCTCGGTTCAAACGGTTGGCGTGCGAAATGAGCAAAATGACATTTATATGTGAGCAACAACCTTCAACACTGAACACACCATAATGAGAAGTTAAAGGCAAATATTTTACAATATTTGCACAGATGAAAATGGTAGAAATTAATAAAAAGGAATAAAATGTTGCAGTGACAGTATGCGACAGATAAAGCACCAGAAAACAACACGTTCAGGGGGGAAACTGAAGGCAGAGTAATGGTCAAGACTTCAAAAGTAGTAGCACTGCAAACCTCTCCGATGTGTCTCCAGCTGAGAATCACAACCACTAAACAGCCTCAATCAGCCATATATGAATTTTTTTCCACACTATAACTTGTCTGCAAATGCAAAATATTTAAAATTGTAGAAAAAAAATGGAAATAACTTGGAAACCTTCGAAATTGTTTTGCTCTTTTGTGTATGGAAATTTTAGTTAATATAGCATTTCTGAAAGTAACAACTCCAATTTAACTGAAATTTTAACAGTGTGTTTCTGGTGTTATAGCACTTCCAACTTATATTTTTAATCGTTTCCATTTGCAAACAAGCATCATTTGCAGTACAGCCAAAGAGTGTGTCTATTTTTAATTACAGTCTTAGAGGACTATAAAACTATCAAGGATAACATGAAGTCCAGAACATAGGAAGGTTCTTCATATCGTCTCTCAGGTCGCTACAGAGAACTATGATGGGGGGAGGGATATTGGAGGGGGGTTCTGGTTCACTCACCATACGGTGCAATACCTCCTGCCTCCACTGTGGTGCAGCAGAGAGCACAAGAAACCATTTGAGTTGGATAATTCGTCTGTGAACGCTGAAATATGCATGTGTCTGCGTGCACGCGGCAGACGTGCGGATGATGGTGTGTGTTCTGTTAGCGTAGCCTCTATACATAACTGCGTGCATGTTCAAAACATTCTGAAATATAGACGAAGCGCATCAGCTAACCCTGGAGATTCCAGGGGATGAAAGAGCATCTAAAATCCAAACACACAACATCAAAAGGTACACAGTCGGGGGGCCAAGGAGCAGCGCAGAAGGGGCATGGGGATGGATAAGTACGATCTATGAATGTGAACGACGTGGCTGGATGATGAGAGGGTGCAGCTGCGGACGGGCTGGTGCTGACCTATTCCTGACTGATGGCGCTTGTAGTTTTCTCCAAAGGACACCAGGCCGATAGCGATGGTCTGGAGACACGGTCGAATGGATGGTGTGAACTGGACGGAGGAAAACAGAGGAATGCTTTAAATTCTGATCCACTCGCCGTGGCGCATTGAAAACCACGATACGGAGCGAGATTAAACCTGCAATCATCCAGAGACAGTGAAACAGATATGGGAATATCAGAATATCAAATGGCTGTGAGACATTATAAATTGATAGAAAACAGGTAGAAGGGAGGTTTCATCATATTTTCCCTTTAGTTTGCTTTTGACCTCTGACTGCTGGGGGGGTCAGTCACTCTCGTTAAATTCAACCGAGAACACAGGGAATAGCTGTGAGAAGCCCAATCCCTTCATCCCGAGACCTCCTGCTCTCCTTTTACTTGCAGGTTTAGACAGCAGGAGTCATTTGTAGTTCAGTATGACTTTAATGGCTTTAACATTTCTTTTTAGAGCCTAATATTATATTCTGGGGCAGTGGATCTCAAACCCTTTGCAGTAATACACCCACTGGCATAAAGCAGAACAATGTGGCACTGAGCGCCTGGCGTTCGGCTCGCTCAGTCAAGTCTCCACGGATCACAACTAACACATTCGTCTTGTCTGAGGCCCTCGTACTGATTTCATGCAAAATTTGCCACAACACCAGGAGAATAAAATTAGAAGCCAGACATAACACTCCGTTTTCAGTCCTAATACCATCAACCACAAATTCTGCCATCTATTCGGACTACTATGGCGCTAAATTATTTAAATATCACATTTCATTCATATTAAAATCTCAGTGATTTAGAGCAACGCATGCATTCTTCCTTTCACATTTCTTCTGTTAATCTTCACAGAAATCTACATATAGGTAAGTTAACCACTGTGTTCATAGTGGCAATATTAGATGTAAAACATCATTTATCAAGTTTCTATTCAAACTATTATGGAACATATTAGAGAATATCTGTATGCATGATTAGCAATTTCAAAATGATTTCTTTTAACAAGATGCCCAAAGCAAAATTCAACAGTGGATTAGTGACGAGAACTGCTTGAAGAGTTTGATTTCCTAGCAGGGCTTTCTTTCCCATGAAGTTTACGTGTTTTCCGAGTACTTCTTGAGTTTTCTTGGTGTTCTTTGGCCTTCGGGGCCAAAGTTTGCACATAGGCGTGCTTGTTAGGTTATATGATGACTGTAAATAAGCCACGTGAGCGTGTGGGAGTGAAAGTGTGTATGACAGTGGCTTGCTTGTCTGAGTGGGAGAGGTTAATTCTAACATGCTTTTTCATGCTTCCTCTGTAATCTCGGAAAGGTTTAATGTAAATTTAACACTGTTCACCTCGTAACTGCAACGTCAAGCCTGCAATCAAACATGAGGCAGCGTGACGTCGTACCCCACCGCGTCTTCGTCTCACCTGAAAGCCCAGGCAGCGCCCGTAGAAGCAGCCCTTGTGCATGGATGAGTATTCGCGGATGAAACTCTCGCTGAGGCCGCTTTCGTCCTGGAAGAACAGGTTGCCGTAGCTGTTGTCGTGGAGCATGCGCTGAGCCAGGTAGAGCAGGGCGCGGAGCTGGCACAGAGCGTTGCAGTACGCCTCCATCTCCCCGGCGTTGTGCGCCACTCGGAAGAAGATGCTGCGGCGGTTGGCCGTGATGTAGCGCCCCTTGTGGATGATGTGGAGAAGGCAGCAACGCAAAACCTGGAAGAACAGGACATGAGAATCAATGACGGGGACGTTAGTCGACATCAGTTCTCCTCAATAAAAATAAATCTCAATAGAAAGCCGTTTGTTCCTTGATCCTGCTCTCCAGCAACTTTTAATTCCTTGGTGTGTTAAAGGACTAAAATTTGAGTCAATACCAGACAAGTCATTTCTATTTAAAATATGCACACAGCTCCACAATTCAGCGAAGTAAATAAGTATTTACATGTTTTATACTTGCCTGTAAACTCCACATTCTACAAGATTCTTCATCTTCTTTATTACTGAGAGCCAATAAGTAACAAATGTTCGCCTTGTCGGCCTTGATGCACAAGAGCATACACTTTATGAAATGAGAATAATGAAAGCTGACAACTTTCAAGCCAAAAAAGAGCAGCTGGATGAATCAACACATAAAAGTGTTCTGTTCTATTCATTATTTACCATTGAGCATGCCTGCATGCACACTGATAATCTGATCAATATCTGAATTCTGGAGGTATCATGTTGCTCAAGTGATCACGTAAAGCAGCATGATGCGATATAATATCGGGGTTTTATGATTATCACATCTCTGAACTGCATCCAATTACTCCCACTTATTCTTTTTTATTATGATCATGTAAATGAGATCATTGATAGTCAGGCACAATCAAGCAAATCATGTGGCTTGAAAGCGATGTAAGTGTTCAGGTTTGACATAAAAATGTGTTAAACAATATACATATATTTAATGAGCAACACATTCATAAAGCAAATTTTTAACAATCAATACATGCTATCATGTAGGGAACAAAACTTAAAACAATTATTCTCAAAAAGATAAAGAAAAATTAACTCATAGCATTTAGTAATATGACAAAATGAGGTTTTTTCTTTAAATAATTGTGCACTCATTAAAGACATGTCCTCTATGTCCTCTGGGTGTGCTTAAGTTGTAATTAAGATTAGTGTGGTAAGCTTCAGCACAAAAAAAAAAAAAAAAAAAAAAAAAGATGTGATACTTTGCCTAAATACGAACACGGAGAAAAAAAAAAGTTGCTGCTTCACCGGGGTGTTACAGATTAGTGTGAGTGGTACTGCAGGGATGAGGAGGATTAGAAATGTGGAAATCGAGAGGCGAGAAAACAGAGCGCCATTCATTTGCTGCTCTACTACGATCCTTCGGGTTTGGTGGGCTGCAAGCGAGTGAAGGTCATGATGTTTCATCAATAGCAGCGCAAGATAAAGTACAGTGGATACAGTAGTGGTGGATATCAGGCAGCTGGAGGAATTCATCTAATCCAATTTGCAACATAAAATCAATCTGTAAAACAAATGGGCCGACCTTGAATCAAAGCGATATTAAGGCAAAGAGGTGCTGGTAAGTAGTTTCTCACAATGTGAAGAGAATATTGATAAGAATGGATTGCATTATTGGAGTGTTTCATTCTCCCCAGTCACACAGGAGATGAAATGAAAACAAAGATCTAACACTTGACTCATGCGCACAAAGGGACTTTAATCCTTTTATATCTCACGTTGCTGCCGATATGAAGAGAATTTCGAAAACTACAAGATTTTATAGACATTGCAGTGGCGTCCAGGACTTCCACAGTACAGCAGGAGTATCTGTCAGAACCACATATTCCTACCGAGTGACTTAAATACTGTTGGTTGAAGTTATCTTAAAAAAAAAAAAAAAAACTGCCTCATTTGGACCTTTTAGGGCCAAAAAACAAACAAATAAATGAAGGAACCTGATCATAAGAGGGCTAAATGATCCCAGAGCCTACCTTGACCAGTGAGCGATATCCATTCGCGGGTATGTGTGGGTCAAAATCAAAATGGTGATAAACGGCAGCAAAGCCGCAGACGACCGGCTCCAGACTGCGAGCGTGCTCCTGGATAAGCTTCATGGCGGCCACCAGGCGCCGCGCCGCATCCCCCTGTGATCCTTTGGCTCCTCCGGAGAAGAAGGTGGCATTTTCTTCACACACGCTGTACACAGACGCAAAAACTGCCTTGGTATCCATCACTGCGAGGGAGAGAGAAGACTGATGTTGATTTCAAGAATTAAATTACAAGTATTCAAAACAAAACAGCTTTGATGAATGTCGCCATGTTTTATAGAAACCTGCTCACGCCAAAAGTCCATCTTCACCTTCTACCAAGTCACATTCATGCTAAAGTATGCATACACACAGGAAAAACTAAAAAACAAACAAACAAAACCAAACAGATTTTGTAACAAATTTGCACCAGAATACCTGAAACAGGGTCTATTTTAACAAAGATATACAAAACAGTTTTTTTAAATAATAAAAACCAAAGTGGTACAGTGTCATTCAAAAAAAACCTCAACAGTTGTTGATGTTTTTCTCACGGCTTGTGCAAAAGATTTGAAAAATATTTTCCATATTTCAAAATAAATTGTGCAACCATGAGGCAACTACATTTTGTTTTTCTTCGAGAACTGAGACAAGGAAAAAACAGAACAAGGAGACAAAAGTGTGCCAACATATTAGTAAACCGCCATTTGAGATTGTTTCCGTCCAAGTTCATATGTCAACAAAGAAATTGCACAAACTTGATCTGTTCAGAAGCTATTCCGGGAAAAGCACTCAACGCAGTCTTGATCTATGAAGAAGCTAAAAGAACAAAACAAAACAAATAACACCATCATCAGCTGGAATCCACTTCAGCAAGCATAACAAGCAAGTCTGATCATAACAATCTGCCATGCCCATCGATGTAATCTGCAAGCAGAAACTCGAAAATGATGGATCGATACCATCAGGCGTAAAAATGCACCCCGTTCACTGTGCAGAGCCACATCCATATCGGCATTTAAAAAGTATACCAAATGGGATATCATTGGACTTATCTGACAAAATGTTCTCATACTTTCATTAGCTCAGCCCGGAGAACAATTCACTGGGAGCGCATTGATTGAAACACGTTCAGCAAAGCTCCGAAATTAAATGATATAAACCGAGGCTGAGCAGTCAAAATCCACCCAGAACCAGGAGGCGAAGAGACACTGCTGGGAAAACACACGGTTACTCATACACTGACTGACAAAAAAAAAAAAAAAAAACATGTGGGCACACTCACATAAGAATCCCAGAGGGAGATATAGAGCCGACAACACACGGCTGAGCGTGTTTCCCAACTGTCTACACAGGTGGAACATAACAAGGAGCTCACATGATGTTCCTGCTGGACCCCTGCTGAGTCACCTGAGACCTCAGTTTCCACAGCACCCTGGAGAACTGGCTGGTACTTACTGTATCGGGTGACTCGTACGCTGAGAGACCGAGCGAAGGCAGAAATGGACTACAGGCACAGAGAGTGAAGCTCAGGCAATGTGACGAGAGCGTAGCAGATTACAGGACTAGCTGCGACGAAGAAATGTGGCGTTCCAGCACTGACGATACTTTACAGGACCCGTGTACGTCTACTCTTAATGGGAAAACCACAGATAATAAGGTCAAAAGCACTGTTTAAGATTGATTTTGTGTGTTAAATTACCATTGGTAAAACTCAAGTCGAACAAATGAACAGGAAAATTTCATTAGCCTCGCTATAAACTTGTAACCCGTGCTTATATATTGACTGCGACAACTTCAACTGCAATGAGCAACGCAAATAAAAAAAGCGTTCAAAGTGTTAATTAGGATCATGAAATAGTGAAAAATGGATTTCCTTTTGGCCCATTCCCAAGTTAGCGAAACAACTACAAAAGCAAATGCATCTTCCTGGGCTGATGACAAGCTGTTTAACAAACCAGAAATTAATAAGTCACTTGTTGAGGTGTTAAAGGGATACTTCAACATTTTGGAAAATTGGCCCATTTAGTGCATTCCGTAGTCATTTCGAACAGCATACTTACTTTTTTTGTGAGGGCGAGCTGCTGTTTATTCAGAGGTGAGTCGGGGAAGGTTTTCGGGACGGACACAATGGAGGTGAACGGTATTTTTGGTTCCCCTCATCAAACTCATCAAATACACAATCCAACAACGCCAAAACACTTTGGTGGACACGTTTTAATCCGCATATTCACTACGCTGTGGAACACCAACAAATAATATTGTAGCGTTACGACACTGAAGCAAATACTGGGAACTGCTTTTTCTTTTGAAATCACTACGCCCAGACACCATGTTTAGTAAGTAGTTCCGTCTTAGCAATCTTCGCATAAACAAATCAATCTCGTAATTGTGCATTAATATTTCACAGCGTAGTGAATGTGCGGATTATAACGTGTCCACCAAAGTGTTTTGGGGTTGTTGGATTGTGTATTTGATGAGTTTGACGAGGGGAACAAAAATACCATTCACTTCCATTGTGTCCGTCCCGAAACCTTCCCGACTCACCCCTGAATAAACAACAGCTCGCCCTCACAAAAAAAGTAAGTATGCTGTTCGAAATGACTACGGAATTGCGCTAAATGGGTCAATTTGCCAAAATGTTGAAGTATCCCTTTAAAGCAACACTAAGGAACTTTCAGTTTTTGTTGATTTTGGCGGCGCCAGTGGACAAAAGCGGTAGTGTTTTGCCTGAAGGAATACTACAGTTCCCATGAGGCCTAGCGCGTGACGTCGTAAAATGCTGCTCCCGGTGGCATGCTGTTGGACTGAACTCGCCTTCATTTGTTTCCAGCGGCTGTGTGAAGGACGGATAGCGACGAGGTAATGAATCTAATGGTGGCTAAACAATGTTATATCATGATGTGACGCATGCCGTAAAGCAGTTTGCACATTTGGAGTTTTTTAGTGTGCAGGGTTCCTACCACCCTCCTCACAGCTGCTCAGTCCAAGTGAACGCAATACTGACGCCCTCAGGCCGTGACAGAGGGTCATTCAACTGGTTGTAAGTCGACGTATCATCACAAAAGATATTAAAATGTTTTATTAAGGTTGAAAAGTTCCTTAGTGTCGCTTTAAATGTCAGCTAGTTTACGTGCACTCTAATCTGCTACAACAAACCCCTGGATTTGTTGGATGGCATATGTTGCGTTGAATGTAAGAAGTATTCCCCTGCACTGAGCAGCACAGAAGGTCCAAAACAGATCAAATGAATACACATGGTTGTTGTGATAAGAATTTATCTTTTCTTGCAAAACGTAATGAAGCAGCTTTGGGTCTAATTCCACATCCGTCCATGCTATTGGGCAACGTAAGCAGGAAAAAGACATGTATTCAGATATTCTTAGATCAGATATAGGCCCCATTTAAATAGATCACATGTATATCGCAGTTGAGGAGGTCACACGCTTTTTCAGTATCAAAAGAAATAATTGCAGCAAACGCATATATGATGCAATTCTGGTCATTTTCCTCCTCCCTTGCTGAAAAATCCCGGCAATCTTTGTCAAACTTCTCAGGTCACCACAACACTCATGCAAAACATAATGTCATCGTTATTGGCTTCACAGTTAGCGCTTGGTCCAGATGCAGCCTGAAGTTTGCAAACACTACAAGTATGCGTGCCTCATTTTTCTGGCAATGTAGGCCAGTCTAATCACGAGAATCAGATATGGGTCACTTGATGAAATATGTAACCGCATGTTTAAAAAATAAAAAATAAAATCAGAGTTGGGCAGGAAATCCAATCTTGTCATCCAGATTTGCAGAGTTAATGCAAAAAAAAAAAATGTTATATTCCACAAATATGGATATCATATATCTGCCAGCCTAAACTTAATGTGATTTATCAGATGTAGAGAATGTAACAAGACCATGAATGCACAATGATGGATTATTTGCTTATTTATTCATCCTTTCTGACTTGTTGAAAGGATTGATGCTCCAGTTTGATAAAACATATAAGCTAAAACATTTTCCCAGATAAAACCATGTCTCTACTGTAGTGGAAGCAAAATAATTAATACAATAAATAACCCTTTTCAATACGTATTCATGATGCACATGGAAAATGTTAATTGTTTCATAAGATATTATAAAGCTGTGCTGCAAGTACAAATGAAGGACACCGTTCTTCACTTATATTGTGCATTTCTCACAGCTTCAGTAGTCTTTCAACATCTACAGAAGGCAATGCAGGATTCAGTGTCTTGCTCAACAACACGTTGACACACGGACAGGCTGAGGGAGGGGGAATCGAACCTTCCCACTGACAGACAATCGGCTCCATCAGATGGGCCTCATGTGTACCGACGTTAACCAAAACCAGCCTTCTGGCAACTAACAAGGCTTTTCTCGTGGAAAATAATGGTAATCATACCTTCATGAACATATGTATCTTTATACGTCCATCTGTAAATGCTAACATTATCTTATCATAGTGCAGTATACAGCCATGCATAGCTTTAACAAAATGTTTGTTTAACAGTGTTTGGTTTTGTTTCACTTAAACTGAGGTGGCAGTGATGTTTCTGTTTGGAGGAACATATAGCATTTTGACAAAATAAAAACACTGTTATCAGCCTGTCGTGCTCGAAGAATGTTCTTATTTTCATTTTAACAATATTTTTTAAATGAATAATGCATCATAACAGTACGTTTTCCAGTAAGCCGTGTCGCATAGTTGGGGAAACTTCTCGCTTCCTTTCTGAGGGTTTTGTTATCTTAACGTCAAGATTCAGCTCCCCAACAGTAAATGTTACATCATACCAAATTCGCCTGACACTATTGGCAAGTTCAGCACCCGCATACCGAGCTGAGCAATCCCAAAGATAACATGATTATTTGCAACACGGCTGTTGTTTCACCCCGTAGCAGCATGATGAATGGATGTTAACAGATAATTCTGCAATGAAGACATTGTCCTCATGTTACCATGTGATCCTTTATGGATTTTTGACTCTACTTCAGAAGCTGATGCTTAGAATTTGAACAGTGAAGTCTTGTTTCAGACGTGCGGTCTTGCTGATATGAATAAATGTTTTTCTTTTCATGTAGATGTTCACCAGATAGCAGGAGTGCATCACAAAAATGTGCGTCACACCACCCTCGACCAATGCTGTTCTAAATCACAAAACTTGTCATACTGATTAAGAAGGCTGCAGTCATACTCCAGACAATTTAGCAGTGAGGAAAAATACGTGTACAATTCCAGGCTTGTTGCTTCATCTCAGATTTTGGAACAAAGTCAGTGGATTGCAATGAAATTTTTTAATAGTAAGTGCTGAATGTTCACTAACGCAAATTCTGACGGCAACACAAAAACAGCTAAAGCACACAAAGAACAACCAATAATAAATTCATCAGTCTTCATGAATGCATTAAAAGCAGGATGGCCTCAGGCGAAACAGTGACTGGTCTGGTCAAGCAATCACCTAAAAACCATGCTGCAGCCTTGCAGTCAAAGTAGTTTGGGCACCGGGCCCAAATTAAAATTGCATTGCTTAATTAGAACAGGAGCAGCATTTTCCCATCAGAGCGGGCCAGCAGGGCTGATGTTGACACAGTAAGCCAGGCCTGAATTTCACCAAGCCTTGGATCAGCATAAGCTGCTCTAAACTTATTCAAATGGCAATAAAGCCAGCAAATATTACACATCCGCCTGACTACAGGGAAGCGTATAACATGCAAACACAATGCAAATGAACAGTTAGAAAACCATCCTATCGAGAGCTCACTCGGCGTTTAAAGACGCCATTGCACGGAGGAGACCTCACCTTTGTTTGACTGGAGATAAGCTTCAAATACAGAAACGATAAGTGTCTCCATTACACCAGCCAGGATAAGCAGTCGGTATATCCCACCACTGGAGGAAAAACATGGCTCACCTGCTGGTGCTATCACCTCTGCCTGCTGTGCATCTGCAGCTGCTGTGGCCGCCTCTTTCAATGTCAGTAACACACAACCAGTTTCAACTTTGTCCCTTTGCGATGCGCTGAAACAAGTGACTACTGTAAGCCCACTGCAACTACTAACTTGTACCTGGGCTCTCCGCATTAAAGATGGATGAGAAAAGGCATTAATAAGTCATGTAAAACAACCAACACCGGCAACATTACAGACGTATAATGACTCCTGCAGGGCCCACAGACACTGCGAATTGAGTGTTTGCATAAAACTAGCCCACAGGCAGCCTCTGGCATAGCAAAGAATTGATGGTGAGGAGCAACTATTGAAAAAAGCTGGAAAGAGGAAAAAGTAGGAAAAAAGTGTTTACCGGCATCTGAGTTCAAGGCTCTGTCGTTTTCTGTCTCCTCTCTTCCACGTAAGCAATGAGAGCATGGAGAAAAAGAGAGAACGCATGAGAAAAAGGAACGGGGGAAGGGGAGGTCGTGAGGAAGAACACTTTTCAACCCAGAAGGTTTTGTCCCCTCTTTCTGTATCTGTTGCGAGCCTGTCTTCACGACATGCCTCTTCACTTCTGTCTGCGCGTGTCAGCCTGTCATAACCAATTCCACTCAGCAGCGATGGGCCGTGTCATCTTTTCCTCTCCATCAGTCCCTCCCATCCATCGTTCACAGGGACAGTGGATCGACAGAAAACCCCGGCACAGTTAACTTTATCCCTGCTACAGCGGGCGAGCCTGCTATTGGCTCATTAGTTTGCAACGCCTTGTGACCTTTCACTGATTTGGACATCGGTTAAAGCCTCCAGTGTGAGATTATAAATTATTAACAACACTTCAATTGTTCTAGGAAAAAAAAAATCATTTTATGGATTTTATTATTAATATGGTCTGTAAAACATTGGTAATGTCCCCAAACATCAGTCAAACCACTGATCAAAGGTTGATCAAAACAGCTTTAAAACTTGGAACTTCAAAACAACACTGACTCACTAACTGCAGCACTAAAACCTAGTCCTGAAAAGGTCCAAAACAAGAAGAACAGACATTTTCCCACATGGAAATTCCTAAACACCTTTAATACATTTAAACACTTTCTAGGCTATAATTTAAAACAATGTTGAACTATTTTCAGTAATCTGTCACAACATGACCACCAGCATAATATCTTGCTGCTATAAGAGCTCTGAAACGTCAGGGCACGGACGCCACCAGACCTCTGAAGGTGTGCTGTATGATCTAGTACAAAGATGGAAGTAACAGCTCATTTAAGTCCTGTAATATTGGCACAATGGGGGCTCGGTTGGACCACATGCAGTGAGGCTTGGTCGCCCATGACCCTGACTCCAGTTCAATTTTTCTTCCTTCGTCCACTTCTGATGATACTGACCTTTACGGACCAAGAACACCGGATAAGCACTACACCTTTGGAGAAGCTCTGACCATCACAGTTTGGTTACATTTGCCCAATGTCCGCACTTCCTAGAGGAACAAAACATCCTCTTGCTACCTGTGTTCATCACACATACAAAGGTACCGCTATAATAGCAAGAGCAGGTGAAATTACTAATGCAATTTTTCTATTTTGATCATGGAACCTCTAAAAGGTCACACTGTTGTTACTGACTGGGAGTATGTACCAATTTTGTAGAAATAGTCAGGATGCAGAACATGAGCAACAAGTGAACACCTATAAACAGATGGTGCTGATGTAGCTTGTGAGGATATTTTTCCTGTGGGGAAAACAGCAGTGAAGTCACACGACAGTGCCATAACGCGAATTGAGACTCCTAAACCACAAACACACCCCGAAACACTTGGACACAAATACTACGATGGCAACGGTGGGAAATGTTCTTGCTGCTTCTCTTCTGCTTTTATTCTATTGTTACATTTTATGGTATGTCTCTCTTGAGAGTGCGAGTTGATTTTTTTGCTACAAGGCATTAATGTTACTGGAAACATCTGCGCTTTTATTGGTACAGAAAGTCAAACAAGGGTAGATTCAATATCTCTATAAAGGAAATCCGCTTTTAATTGAGATTATTTCTCACAGTGTTTTCTCCAGTCAGCAGAAGCGGGACAAAACCGAGCTGCTGGTCGGCCCACAGCTCAGACTAAAACTCACTCTGACTTACTTAATCTATAACACTTCTATGTAGCTTCTATTACTATCCAGGGTATTATAAAAAGACAACAAAATAAGCAGCTTCGCTGTTTAATCACACTTGCAATAAAACAGTATCTGTTCAATGAAGTGGACTTTTTTTTGCTCTGGAAAAAGCAGTTTGTTTAAATCTATAAAAGCAAATTAGACATCTGTTTTCCTCAATGATTAACTGTGCTACGTCAATTCCAACTCATAGGTTTTGTGTGTTTTCCTTTATCTAGTCCGGGCAGACCCACTTTGTGGAAACATGGTCATATGTAGGTGCAAGGTCATAATCACACAGTGGCTGCTTCTTGGAAGTGAAACTCACAGTGACACAATGAGATCTTTTCTTGTGCAAGAAGGAAGTCCACTGTTTGTAAAAGCAGATTCTAAAAAAAAAAAACAAAATTCCAAGTGGCCACATTATTCAACAAACTGTGACATTTGTCTGACTTTCTTTTCAAACAAAAATATGTTCCTGTTATGTGACACTCTCCAAACATCGTGGCCATAGGAAGGCCGTTTTAAAAATAGCCGTCTTTGGGCTGTGCGCAGGCAAAAGGAAGAGCCAACAGTGAGGGGCTGTGTAGTGTCATGTGTAGCACATTTTACCCTTTCTACCAAAGTGCCTTCGTGCATCTAAGGCCAAAGGCAACAACAGGAAACAAGCAACAATGAGCTTCCACGGCCGACACACACAAAGGGCTCACTTCACTTGAGCAAGGCCTCTAGTGCCAAGGAAATTGATATTTCTTATAATATTATCTGGCTTAGTGTTCAAGGCCAGTCATGGCTGAAAAGGAGATCATTAATTCTGATTAATACTTTACTTTTGAAAAAACAACATGGTCCTCTTTTTCACGACTGACATGTGTCCCAAAAAACATCACTGTGTATTCAATGATCACTTTCTGACATCAGACAGCTGTGGATCTAGACTTGGCTTTAACATCACAGATGATTAGGTTGTAGGGGGAAATCCATAATGTATTTGGAGTAAGACTTGTTTATAACGGGGGATTAACAAGATAAGGGCACCGATCTTTGTCTGATATTTTCATTTATCCTGTTGATGTTTTGTCATCACTGTTTGGGTTGTCTGAGAATGGCAGAAGTGTGGAATGAATGCCCAAAGCTGACAGATTCCTCAGAAAGCGTTGGTGTGTGTTGGTGCGGTGGAACTGGTCGGACTGTATCAGTAGGAGTGTTTAGTCCTGACGGCAGCGTCACGTTAAATCTCTGTCAACATGTGTCAGCCTGCTCTCGTGTCAGACAAGTCCCCTAATCGATTTATGCACCAACGACAACACACGCATACACACACACACCTCCCCTCCTCTTCCCATTCACATCTCACACACATTAATCCCGTCAATCCAGTCCCCTCCCCTCGGGGCGAAGCGTGGAGAGTACCTGTTCAGGTGGATCCCGTCAGTGTCAGCGGGAGGGACTAGAGGCACAGGAGATGAAGAGTGACAAAACACTCACGTGACTGTGTTTAGTTAGGAGTGTGATGCAGTGATAGAGCTAATCTCGCCGGCTCGCGCTACAACTAACTAACGGGTCGCGTGCTCTAGCGACGACCGGGGAGAGGATGCTTCAATCAATAATCAATATATTTCCACTCAGCGACGCTTTAAAGGAGTCTGCTGGTGTGTTTTTTTTTTGACATAACACAACAACCACATGAGAGAGGGAGGAAGAGAAAGAGAGAGAGAGCGGGGCTATCGGAGGACGGCTAATGGCTGCTAACGGGGGCTAGCGGGAGGCGACATCAAAAGAAGGGACAGAAGAGGCAGCGGAGCGGAGGTGGGGGTCACTCTACGCGGGGAGAACTCACCCACTGGACCCTCTCTGTGTTTGTTTGAGCGTCTTCCTTTCTCCAATCTGCTATTCCCACTACCCTTCTTACTCGACGCCATCTTCGCCCACTCTGTTTACGCACCGCCTCTCACATCTCCCCTACATACCTACCTGGGGACGTACAGGTCCCGCCCACTTACAGAAGTGACAGCCAATCAGCGAGCGCGTTGAGATATAGTAGCCAATCAGAACGGTGACATATGGATCAGTGTGCGTCCTGTTTCCCCATTGAGAGGAACTGAAGAGTGGGAAACTTTACGCTGTAAACAATGTACAAAATTATTTGATGGACTTTTTTTTCACAAAGCTGCATTTATTTAGCTCACACAGAAATGACTGACAACAAATACATTTTTACATCAGCAATCCATCCTTAAATTCGATTGAAAGACAAAATATTCAATATACAGAGGAATAAATGAACTGAAGAGATGCTGAAAACTTAAAAAAAGTATCTACTCTTGAAATAAAGACATCTTTAGTTATGACTGTTATAATTTAAGGTCATCTGAAAAGTGGACAACACACAAAACAACTTTTAAATGTATGAAAATGCACAAAAATAATACAACTGAATCCACCAACCAAACATGTAAGAATACTTTCAGGAATGAGGGGAATGTTTCTTAAACTTGTAACACGCCTTAAGTTTTTATTGCATTCTGGCAACAACAAGTGGATTTTGTGTTGAGACTATTTCGTCAACAGCTGTAGGAATCTTAAACAGTTCTAAATCTGATTATGCAAAATGTTCACAGATGCAACAAAAAATGCTAATCTACAAATGGATCTGAAATTCAGTTAGCACTGTAAAAAATTTACAGCAACATTACTTTTTTTCCCCCCTTTATGTTTCCAGTTTCCTTCATGGTTTCTCCAGATCAACGTCTTCATTGCAAGTGCGCGCATCCTGATAGTGGCCCTGCGCCGGAGTGCACTCGATCTGATCATATGTTGCATAGCACTCATCCAGATTCAGCCCCTGGTGTGTGAGAAAATGAAGGGTGGAAAACCAGGAAAGAGAAAATGAATGAAACACATTCATGTTGGAATGATTCATGGAACTGGATAATCTATTCATTTTGGTCTTTCAGCAAAGTTGCTTCCACGAGTTTTTCACACATGAGTAACGTGTTTCAATGAGGATATGTTACTTGCAATGTTCACCTGATATATATTTTCCTCCTCCTTCCTTGATTTCTTCTTCTCCACTTCATTTTGTTGCTTTGACTGTGAAAGGAAATCAGAAACGGCAAAATCAGTGTACCAGTATGTTTAGGATTACAGGATGCAGTAATGACAAAGTGTTGACATGAATGTTAAGTCAGAGCTTTGAGATATTTGGGGAATTAACCACCACTTTGACATAATCACAACTATTAAGAAATCATTGTGCAATAATGTGACTTTCTGACCTTGAACAGGATCGTGGCAGAGGGCACCAGCACACACAGGAAGAGAAGGATCCCCTCAGCCATCAGGATCCTGTTTTTGGTTCTTTCACTCAGGTTTAATGTCTTCTTCATGGGCTCTTTGTTTACAATGTGACAAAGTTGAAGAAAATGAAACAAAACAAATGTACATTTAGACATGCAGGCACTTCCACATTCTCAAAGCAACATTTTGCAAAAGCTGGAGAGCATGAGAAAGCAGCTGAATGAAATAATCACTTAATAGATTTACCTGGAGATTTATTATGAGGCTGATTATTTTATTATGCAACTGCTCCATTTTGTATCGAGACCGAGAAACAAGAGACAGTATTGTTGGTTGAGTGTGGTGGTGTTTGTGTGAACGACTGCCGGTTGCCTCACGCATAATCCCCCGAGTTACCCTGCTTTACATTTCCACCTTTACCATTTGAATACATCGACGCCGTTACACAAACCGGCATCTCTCGATGACAAATGATTAGAAAATACCACAGCTTGGTGTAACGTCATCGCTATTTTAAGGGAAATACCTGGGTTATAATGAGATTATCTGCACTTTGTAACAATGGTGCCAAACACACAGCTCTTAAACAGACTAAGGTTAACAGGATTTATGGCTTATGAGTCATTTGCAGTGCTCAGAATATAGCTGACTTCATCAATAAGAGACTTTGAAAGGCGCGCATTCATTTCCTGTTTACATAGTCTAAAGTCAGCCATGTTTTCAGCTTGCCTCACCGTAAGCTAACCCCAATTAACCCAGAAGCCTCAACGCCATATCTTAACCTACAGCCAAACTCCATCATGTAGTACAGGGAGAGTCCCTCTGTTTCCCTGTTTTTTCAGCTGGATTTAAAAATGCTTGATTTTGTTTTTGCTTAGATGAGTGTATAAATAACTTAAAAAGTAGTCTTTTTTTTTTCAATTTTAATCTGACCTACTGTATTTCTAAGTATACCTAGAGCTGTTTTCTTTCTGGCCCTATTTGAGCTGCTGGAGACAGAAATAAATAATTAAATCTTCCTGTTGTTTTTCACACCAGGTGGAGTTCTGTTGATGGCCAAATCACACAGTCACTGATATTCGGTCCTATAGAATTGTCTCAAATGTGATTTTTAACTTAATCTAAACTGTAACTTCACTTTGAAACCCAGGATATATGCAACATGAAATAGAGCAAACACTACATGAACAGTGGCCTCAGTTTTAGGTCATGGTCTCACACACACACACACACACACACACACACACACACACACACACACACACACAAACAGAGGCACTTACTGTAGACTTGCAGGTAGGTGCCATGTGTGTGAATGTGGGTGCGGTTCAGCAGACACCGGTACAGTCCCGTGTCATTAGGCTGCACAGACTTGAGGGTCAGAGTGCCACACCGGGAAGAATGAGTATGAACGTAGCTTATGTTCACTAAGTCGGAGTTCTCCACAAAGCGTACGTTGACAGTCCTGTTGGCACCTTGAACGTGTTTCTCCCAGGTGACTGGTTCATCGCTTCCGTAGCAGCACTTCAGGGTGATTTCCTGAGAGACAGCGCTCCTCTCAAAGGGTTTGTCCGCATCTAAAGGCACGTTTTGAAGAGCAGCGGGCACTGTGGAGGAAAGGGCATTTACAGCAGCGTTTGTCACATCGTTGCACTACTTTGCATCCAATGAAAATCTGAATGCACCGAGGATGTTTTTAAGGTAAGTGATGATAAAGAAATTGAGAGGGAGAGACAGGTAGAGCCTATTTTATATAAATCAATACCACAGAGGCTTTCTTCATCATCATGTAAAGATCTAAAGAGCTCCCTGAGGCCTGTCGAAGACAGCTTCTAAATAGCTTTGATCCTTGTGGGAGATGTATAGGATCTTTAAATAAAGCCGTCTGAATAAAGTTTTCCACTGGGAGAAAAAAATATCTGCAGATGATTAACTTCCAGGATTGCTTTAGTCCAAGGTAAAGATTTCAGAAAATGTGCATGTGAGGGTACTGAACATACAAGTAATGCCGGCAGCTATCATGTTATTGGTCATTATTTGGTGGGACATTATGTAAACAAAAGTGAAATTACATACACATATTTTAAACTAATAAAATAAAAGATTTCCCCCAAAATTTGAATCCTTAAAAAAAAGTTCAGAGCAAAAATAATGAGAAAAAAATGTTAGATTAATCTTTTCTCTTTTAATTTTTGAATAAAAACATTTCAAATGTACATTAATTAAAAACACTTAAAATAGCTACTTTTGCACAAGACTGTGTGAGAAATGAAAAAAAAATTAAAATCTTGATCACGCTTGTAAAAGTACTGTAGAAAGAAGAAAAAGTGACAGACGGCAGGAAAGCCACCTGTCTGACAGGAAATACGGTTCAGCAGGGGTAAGTTAAATGTCAACTGAAGACACATAAATACAGCACATCAATCTGAAGCATGCAAACCAAACCTGTCCCTCAAAACCAAAATAAATTTACAGCTACAGCACCACGCAAGTGAATGTTACACCTTCACCCAAAAAAAGAATGTTTCATAAATTATAATGATTTAAGATATAAACTCGACTCACCTGTCAGACTGCAGAGGACAGAAAGGACGACTTTCAGCATTTTTTTCTCCCAGTAAAACTCAATCGAATAATTTAAAAGGACACAAAACTCTAGGTGGAATTGTGTGCACAGATGATCCAGGAGGACTTTGGTGCGGAAACACACCAGTGTGCCGTTTTTCTGTCAGGATTTATGCTTCAGCGATCATCCACATTTGCATAGTAAGTCCCTCTATCTGAAGCTGAAAAACAACACAGCAGGTCCAAGTGCGTAAAGAGTAATATACTGAATCTTACATGTTTTCCTCATGAGTTACGTATTCTTGAACTGGATACAAGAACATTGAGGAATCAAAACATATGTCAATTGAAAGAAGAAATTGGTTTTAACCCAAAGTGAAACTGAGCCAATCCATTTTGGACAATAGATTTATAGTATATGGTTTATGTGTTGTTTGTACCATTTACTTTTCTTTATTGGCAAACACTATCCCTGTCTGATGAAATTAGATCTTAGATCATAGAGTTTTTCTTGACGGTTTGCTCTGTTGTTTGTGGTGGTTCGACTGTCTCGGGGGCCCAAGTTCGAATCCTGGTTGCTCTGAGAATTTCATGCAATCTAAAATATAGACAAGTTTACAGGCTTCTTCTGGTTATGCCTGGAATAAAAAAGCAATAGCTGAATGCTCTATCATCATCTGATATCTAATTACTACTACTACAATAAAAGAAAGGACAAAACATTATTTCCCCAGTTTATTAAAAAAAAAAAAAGAATTAAAAAAACAGACCGTACCACAAATTTCCTCAGGTACACATCATCATCAAAGAGCCTCTTACACAATAAAAATCAAACCCCAAATACTCAGTATAGTTCTTGCATAATCATTGTTTATAGATAGACAAGAGGGTAAATGCCAGCATGACAAAGAGCAGTGTCTTCTCCACTTCAGGGCACCGGCTGTTGAGTTGTTCCGGAGCTCAAACCCTTTAATTCATTAAATGGAAATGAACACCAAAAGAGGTCAAGTTAATCCACTCTTACAAAACTCGCCTTGGACCCTGAAATCGCCCAGTGTCTCCGTTATTCCTAGTCATGAGGTCGGGATCGCTCTCTTTATGAGGTCCTCAGTGGAAAACAGCTCAGTGATTGTTTGAATTATGAGCCCCTAATGAAGAAAACTACTCCACTGTCACAAGGCACCACACTATAAATACATTTTCTTTACAGCTTGCATATAAGAATAACATGAAGAGAAGCATCCGAAGAGGAGAGAGAGTGAGGAGTGCCTGCAGTAGTCGTTCACCTCAGTGAAGCTGGTGGGAACCGGATTTCACCTAAAGTGTAACAGTTAAAAACCTCTGATTGGAAGAACAATATTTGATCCATCCCACAAGGAGGCGAGTTGCCTCTGTGCAGAGCAGACTGCCAGCAAAAAAAACAAAAAACAAAAAAACAGCAATCTGCCACGGTTCATAATAATTGCATATGTTATTAAAAGAAACAAGTCTTGCATAGACGAGTTACAGACAGGTCCAGTCTCTCTCGCAGTTACTGCAAATGCATGGCACATAATTACAAACGTTTCTTTGAAAGAGAGCACGGTAACGAAAACCTCTCCAACCCGTTTAAGTAAATTAAAAGAAAATACACAACTTGTGATAAAAGCGTGCGGTAGGGAAAAAAAAAAACAAAAAACGGCGGTTATGCAAACGTACGAGGTGAGCGTGCGATCGAGAGCTGCATGTAGGTAACAGAAAGAATAAACACAGAGAGGACGCTAACTCATGCTTTCCCTACTTTTTTTTTGTTTTTTCCTTCAAGCTAACATTTATGTACAGTTGGGGGGGATTTGGCAGTAATGTCGAAACCAACGCTGCAACTTTTGTCACACGAGTGACTGAACTGAGAAACCCTACCGGGGTGCCAAGGTTAAGTGTTTGTTGTCGTTGCAACAACGGCGCGAAAGCATGTCAGGAGGTGATCGCGCTTGCAGTGAGGGGTCGGGGCGGCGCCGGGATGAGGCTGCCGTTTCTGTTCCTTCAAATCTTCTTTGTTGTTGTTGTTGTTGCTGCATCGCTTTTGTGGAGCGGTATCATCTCCCGTGTGTTTAATTTAGTACCGAAGTGGCAGACGGAGCCCGGCCTCAGTCCTCTCGGCGGGACAGTACAGTACAGGATTTGCTGCGGCAGTCACACTGGCTTTTACTTTTAGTTCAGTGCCGAAGTCTGTTTCAATTAACCAACCTTTTCGCCGTTTTGGCCCGGTCGAGTGTGTGAAATCACAAACTTGTCATCACTCTCAAACGTTCTTCATCTCAGCATTGACTCGTACATTCATTAAAGCATTGAGAGAATTCTAATGTTTATTGATCCAAATTCACGCCCGCTGGTTATTTCTTGTTTGTGCTTTTAAGATTCACATTCACCTTCGCTTAGGTTGCCACTTGTTTGGAGAAAAAAAAAAAAAAAAGAAAAAAAGCAGCTGCTGATTGCAGGCTGCACGACTAGAGCTTCCACTCCCGCTTCAGCATTTCATGACAAAAGAAAATCACCCCTCAAGCAAGGATCTAACGGCGTTTTGGTGCGTCTTTGGTCCTGTGTGCACAGCCACAGTCTTTCCACTACTGTTCTAATACTTATAATTACAATCAACGGCTTAGTAAAACAAAAAGGCAGCTCAAGTTTGATACAAATGTTACTACCAGGGAAGAATAGATGCTTCTCTACACTAGCGACACATTTTTCTAATGCCATATAATACAGTTTATTTCCTCAGCTAAAGCCTGTGTTTTGGACCATGAGTTGATACTTTTGAACATGTATGTAGTCCTGCACTCTGTGTGTGTGTGTGTGTGTGTGTGTGTGTGTGTGTGTGTGTGTGTGTGTGTGTGTGTGTGTGTGTGTGTGTGTGTATGTGTGCTCATGTCGACATTCTCCTTCAGTACAGCGAAAAACAATTCATAATCCTATGTTCTCTGCTCAGCGGTCTACTTCAAACAACCCAAACCAAAGCACCAACACCCTCTAAGCCCGTTTTATACACCTACGTTTCTCCTCTTCACCCTCTGCCATCACTCATAACGAAAATCCAGCTTTTCCTTTATCCCTCTCAGACATGCGCACGCACACACACACACACACACAGAACTGTGTTGAAGTCTCCTTCACCGACGCGACAGGACTCTGGAGAATAAATAAAAGCGATACATACAAACAAGTCTCTAACGTCAACGGCATGATTATCTAATGTGCCACTATGTATAAATGTTTTTCATGTGAACTAATTACAGTAAGACTCCTCCACACACATCGTCTTGGATTAAAAACTTCGTAACACACATACACACACTTGCCTGCATGCCTCTTTTCCAATAATCCAGGCTGGCTACGTGAAGTCCGAAACCATCCGGAGTTACGACTTCAAATCATAAATTTAGCAAAATAAAAAACAGTTTTTGATCAGAAGAAAGTGCATCTCTGTTGTACTTTGGCATAGATTAACATATAAAACTATTTCATGATCAACAGCAGTAGTATTTCAATACATCTTCTAATGCTACATCTGCTCTTCACTATACATCTGTTATTGGCGTCGTCATTCTCCAGCGTGCACGTCTTTGGTGTGCGTATGTGTGTTACAGCAGGTTGAAATCACTACATTTTATTAGGCAGCATCTCTCACAGCAAAAAACATTGCTTTCGTGTCATTTGGCACCTGTCTGCAAAAAAAAAAATACCCCAAACCTCCCAGTCATGAGGAGGTCTCTCTTGTTTTTGTTTTTTCTTCGTGTATCTTTCTACCAAGCATGCACGCAAACACACACACCCACGCATCCACACACACGTCATGCACACGCCTCCCATATTGCGCCGCTGAGCCGCTGCACCTTGCACGAAGCCTCCGACAGGCACGAGACTTCCTGCTTGGACGAGGCGGCGAGAGTCCGGGAACGACGAGCGAGGGCTCCGGGAATTTCCCAGCTCCGCCTCAGAAAGTCACTCAGTCCAAACCGGCGCCAGCAAAACCCTGAGAGCACAAAAGACGAGGAGAAGTTTTTGGGTGAGATAACAACACGCAAAGTTATTAAAAGCGATGAACGATTGGGAAGGACGAGGTTTCCCCTCGGGATAGAGATGGATGCTCATCTCCCTTTATCACACTTTCTGCTACTTCAGATTTGAAAACCTCTTCGGAGGCTGTCCCCCCCGACTTGACGGGAACAGAAAATGTAGCGGAGAGCTGATAGAAACGCTGATAACGTCATCCGAGTCACCTTCAACTATTACTACTAGTCGGCGGCGTGTTTGCTTCTCAAACCACAGAGGAAAGATTTACAGACGTTTTTTGATCGAGCTTCAAGATTTCATCAAAGACAATCCAAGCTGTCCAAAACAAGACTGAGTTTCTTAGGGATATTTAAGAAAGAAAAAAAAAAAGCTTTGTGACTTGTCAGTTATCTGTCACAAAATACTATTTCAGTATATTCACATCAAACTTGCTGATAAGAACGCAGGATGACTTTTTTTTTTGTTGTAAACATTCTGTGGATTAGCCTCTCCTCACCTCGTCACCAGCAGGTGGCGTGACAGAGTCTTACTGGAAGTTGCCCCCCTCCAGAGAGAACTGGGAGAGAGCCTCCTGCAGCCGGTGGTGCTCCTCTTCTACAGCCTGCGGCACACAAAATCAATATCACCTTAGAAACAGAGGGACACGCAAACACAAACACAAACACGCGCGTGTGCGCGGCTCAGCCTCGTCTCAACATCCTCTCGTCGTCTCCCTCGCCGCCGCCGCGCTGACACATCCCATCGCAGGCGCTGGACATAATAGCCATTTTTAGAGAAGTCCAATTTCACCAGGCAATTTTGAGCGAGGCAATAACAGCGGTGGTTAAATGGTTTTTCTATTCTCTGGTTTCTCTTTTGTGCTATTTGGCCCCCCATTTGTCCACAGCTCGCCTTCCTTAAGTTATCCTCTCTGAAATCCTCGATGCTCAACTGTGCGTCTCTTTCTCGCGCCTTTTGTCTGCGTTTACGTGTCTATCTGCTCCGTCGAGCCGCCTCCTCGCGGCCGCGATTTCTCAGTCTTCTCATCCGTCTCGCTCTCTGGTCACCTGTAGTCTCTTTATTTGTTCCTCCAGGCTGTGGAGCCTCCTGCGCACTTCCTCCAACCTCTCCCGGGACAACACCAGGGGCGCGCTGATGCTGCTCTCCTCGTCTCCTTTCGTGTCGGCGCCTTCTTTTTCGCAGGCGTTGGTGTTTAGCTCCTCAGCCTCTCGGTCTGTGGTCTGACTCTCCTCTGTGGATGTAGAGACTCAAATTATAGGCACCGGTATGTCAAAGCTGCAGCAAACCACTGAAGTGGTTCTAACAAAATAAAATAAATAAAAGTTATAGTTTTCCCAGAATTTGTTCAAATTCTGAAACTTTTATTTTATTCATGATCAGCACAGGAAATGAATAAGAGAATTTCTATATAGTTTAGATTTACTGCACATACTGTACGTCAAAATACTTCAACATGCTTGGTTTTATTATTGACAAATTCAGTTAATCAATTGGAAACACTGCTCCTCAAAACATTCAAAACGTCTGAATATGACACACGATCAAATCTTATTCAGGTTTGTATGTCCTTCAAACAGCAAAATTATTAAACTTCGAAAAAATACTTGCTTATGAGTGCAAAAAAAAAAAAAAGACACTCATCAATTATACAAATTTTCATTTTCAGATTAACCTGTGTGTATACTTCAGTTTGAAATTAGTCATTAGTGTGATTTCTCAGTTATTTTTTTATTCATTTACAATATCCTTTTTCAGTGCTTTTCATTAAAAAAAAAAGTGATAATAGTGTGAGTTACTGCAGAAAATACACAGACAGAAAATATTGCGGCTACCTGTTGACTGACACTCGTCCGCGTCTTGACTGAGCGGAACCCACGGCTCCTCCTCATTTTCCTCGTCGAGGCAGTATTCAGACAGGCTGATGCTGCTCACCAGAACCCTCTTCAGGAACATGACTGACGGGGGCCACACATTCACAGGTTTTTGTTCAAATCAACAGGCGAGAAAAGAAAACAGCAAACAACAACAACAACAACAACAAAAAGTCATGACAAACGTATTAAATAAACCACATTCACCTGCGTCTAAAGCGCTGCTGGCCACCTTCTCCTGATCGCTGTTGGAGTGGCCAATCAAGTCAAAGCCTTTGTCTGACAGGAAATCAATCAGCCTGTGTCTGGGATCCGTTGACTTTTCACTCGTCAGGCTGTCTTTATCTCGATCTGCAGACAGAGAGGAGGCTCAGCTTCAGCCATTACCTTCAGAAATGTGCAACAATGGCAAATTTCGGGCATTTATTTGGCGTGCGCTTGATGAAGCGCGGCGGTCTCACCGCTGTTGCTTTTCAAGCCTCCGTTCTCAGTCGGGCTCGAGGGAACATTAATCCTAACAGAAAGAGACGAAGGAGAAGAGAAGTTTTGAGATGGGTGAACTTTGACGGACAGAAGACAGACGCTCGACTGTACATACGTGGGACTGAAGGGTGTTCCTCCGCCGCCGGGGGGCAGCGACAGCCTCATGGGCGCTCCGCTCTTCTTCAGGTCGTCCACCGTTGACTTTATTATCTCAGTCCAGCTAAAAGCACAAAGCCCAGCGTTCAACTCCAGCATTGATTCACCTCCAGAGGTAAACAGTCAGCCGTCCTCGACACTCACGTTTTCATCTCGCCAACAGACTGAGCCACCAGCTCGTAGATCTGAGCGCCGCTGTCCCAGGTAAATATCACGTAGAAAGCCTTTCGATCTGACAGGAAGGGAGAAAATACGGCAATTGGGACACCGAGTGATATTGATCTCACCGTGGAAGTGTGCAGAACTACTGTACTAACCTGTGGCCACCTCGCGGAGGAAGACGGAGTCCAGCTTAATGATGGGGCTCAGCATCTGCTTGCCCTCCTGCCCCACAATGTTACTCTTGCTCTGGCATTTCAGGACCATCTTGTCATCCTGCCTCTGCAGGAGCACCAGCAGGTCTCCCAGCAGCACGCACTGCACATCTGAAGGGGAAGGAGTCCGGTACGATTGATGATTTTTATACACTCACACAAACTCAATGAGTTCAATCAATCATGCTCAAAAATGAAGAAATCAAAAATAAATATATTTGTACTGCATTTGTTTCTCACTATAAAACTATTTGTGAATATTTTCTCCCCATAAGATGAGAGTGCTCATCATAGTACTCATGTACAGGCTGTGTATTGCATCCAGCGATTCTTTTGTTGCATTGTGTTCATGCTGAGGCAACTGGAATAATTATTCAGTCGAAGCAGCTGCAGCACAGCTGTGTTTCCTATTGTGCCAAAAGATGAAGTATTCATTCAAAAGAGGAATTGAGAGAAAAAAGAATCATGCAAATTCCGCTCAAAAATAAAACTTGTTACATGAGGGTTGTTTTGTGTTTTTTTCTTTGCATTTTGGCATCAATCTCTTGCAGCAAATGCGCTAATATATACCGATGGCCTTCTCTTTGGTGACTTTCCAGGTCAGCGGGCCTTCATAAATCATCTTCTTTTGGGTTAAGTCAATATTCTGGAGGAGAGGAAGAGGAGCAGGTGAGGAAATGTAAAACCGAACACTGCACAGCAGCGAGAGGAACTGCCGGAGGAGCCTCACCTTATATTCGGTGTACAGCTCATTACTGGGTTTCAGCCCTGATGTGTCCAATCTGCGCTGGTAGTCCTTCAGAGTCTGCGGCGGAGTGAGGGAGAAATTGGGAGGTCAGATTGTCCTCCGTCTGAGAGCTGACGCAGGAGCGGCCCGAGAAGTCGAGGCCTTTCGCAAAGTCTGAAAATGAATCTACTCGACTCCACTTGATGCCCAATTACTCCATAAGAGCTGCTGAGTGGTGGATTGTGTGTGTCTCACCAACAGATTCTCCATCACTTTGACCTCCTCGTTGACGTGGTTGAGGATCTTTCTGCAGCACTCTGCACTAAAGTGGATCCCCTCCTTCTCAGCGAGGTCCTCTGTGGGTGGGTGGGGGGGAGAGAACAGACAAGAGTTTTGGAAAACACAGCTTACATCGCAGAGCCAAAACAAAAGCCATAAATCACAAGTGTACACTAAACTCTGTCTGGGACACAAAGCAATCAACGGTTCAAATGGTTTTTGTTGGGCTTAAGGTGGGTGTTTTTTTATTGGGATTGTTTTTTTTTTGTTTGTTTGAAAGGGGGCACATATTTGAGAGCATTAGCATAAAAATATTCTGCTTTTTTTCCCCCCACTTAAGTGTACCATTCTTTATTTGCCTGTCATAATAAAAAACAAGCTCATGAATCAGAAAAATCGAACATCTGACTCAGAGCCAAAGAAGAATCATCCGCTACGTAACAATATAGTTGCTTATTACGATTTTTTAATTTTCTAAATCTACATTTTCAGATCCAGATGTTCAGGGAATCAGATTCCCTTCAGTGGCTTTGAGACAATGTACGCCATGACACAACAGAACGTTATCTGTCTGAGATGTTGCTTGTTGCTGATGCTGTGGGTTGTGGTGCTTTAACATCTGTTACTGTGTCAAAATATGATGTTTTTCATTCCCTGCTCATTAATCCGCATTAACATTTTACCCACATACTGGAGAAAAAAAACATTTATCACCATATAAAGCTTGAATTCTTAGGAGACTTTGTCCAATATGTGCACCATTTTTTTTTATTTAATAGAATAAATAAGGGAAAATATTAGAGGGGGTTTATGTACAAAATTTTATAAATGTGTTTATGAATATGAGGAAAAAATGCTTGGGAAACACACATACACACACACCTGTGTTCTTTGCAATATTCTCCAGCAGCAGTGGATACTTGGTGAGCCTCTGCATCTCTATAGGGATGATGTCCTTGAGCTGCAGCCTGCGGCACTGGGGTTTACTCTCCGCCTCCTGGGATTAACGCGCACATACAGAGTCAGAGTGAGACCACTTATGTGAGTTCTTGCGTGGCCTCGCATCTGCGAGTGCACCGGTGTATGACCCTCTGTTAAATATTTAAGAATTTATTTTTGATTCAGCCTCTGTGAGTGTGTGTGTGTGTGTGTGTGTGTTACCAGTATGAAGGAGTTGAAGCGTGGCTCTCTCTTCTGCCGGCTCTTGATCTGGTCCAGGGCCCACGACTGGTGACTGCAGAAGCGGGCTGTCAGTTTCTGGAACCACTCCCCCTCCGTCCCCTCAAACTGAAGCGCGCACACACACATACACACACACACACACACACACAAACAACTCAGACACGGCACTGTGCTGAAAACCAGAAGAGGATTCAAGAGACACGCGAGTGGATGGGGAAGCCTGATATGAATATGCTGACGATATGGCAAACAATTTATTCGTCTAAATAGCTGTTGGCGCTTGTTAAACAAGCTAAATTCCATTTGGACCCTCTTATTGCTAATTTGCGTTGATTTAAATTGCTAGCATAAATCAGCGGGAGTGTTTTTTGAAAGCAGTGCAGGTAATGAGAGTACTGAGAAACACTGTATAATCTAAAAGATTAAAAAAAAAAAAAATGACTCGGCTCAAACTCACTCTGTTAAGCACTGTGGTGCTGATGGATTTCACCACGAAGTTGTCTTTCACGCGCAGTTTCTTCAGGCTCTCGTAGAAATTACCTGAGATTCAGAGGCAAACACACCGTTATCACTAAATCGCACCTTTAGTTTTTATGTGCTGCCTGCAGAACATCATTTATATATGCATCCATACATTTTCCCCAATATTTATATTTGCGAACAAGCGTCCTGACTTGTCACTGTTAAAGCAGGGGACTTTGCAGTCAGCCTCTTTCAGCAGCACTCACAGTGCATCTCGAGGATCTCGTCCAGGTTGGGGAAGATGGTGGCCAGCTCGGTGGCCGTCAGGAGCGACTCTCTCTCCAGAGGCCTGGAGAAGATGGTCTGAAGGACTGTGAGCTTCCTCACGTGGGCATGCTCGGTAGCAAACAACTCTGACAGGAGAGAGAGAGAGTAAATAGAGTGTGAGGGAGGTGCGGAGGCCCCCCCGATGCTCCGCTGCTGCTCGGCCTTTCGCCTCCTCACCGTTGATGACTTCCTGCCTCTTGGTCTCCCTCTTGCTGAGTCTGGTGAGGGCCTCGGGAGGCGCCAGCTCCCTCCAGTTGGGCGGGTCCTGCTCAAACTCCAAGAGCCGCGGGTCCAGCTCCTCCAGCTGTGGGGAGGAGCTGGTGGGGGAGTGGCCCTGGCCTTCAGGGGGAAAGCTCAGTCCTTCGGGGCTGAGGAATAAACAAGAGTGGAAGACGCGTAAGGTCGGATCGTTTCCACAACTTACAAATACGAGCCAGCTGGCTCTCCAGTGATGTGAGGAGGAGACGACTGGCTGCGGAACAGCTGAGAGTCCCACAAAAACATCCACCAGGATTTTAACAAGAGGATATGAAGACTGAGACATTTGAAATGTTTTTATATTTTAAACCTTTAGTTAAATCAGCTAGTTGGAAGCTGTAAGACAAACTTTCAACTGAAAACTGTGCAAGTTTTTGTGTAAACTTCATCATTACAAAAAAAATTCCATTATACTGTAACCCCTTTCTTGGGTTTGCCACAAAAGAAAAATAAAACTTTTACAAGATCACTGGCAAGTATTCAAAAATGAGTAACTTCCTATTCCTGCACAACTTAACAGAACACACAAACACACTGAATTTCATATTGAGTTACTTTGTCGGTTCGCTCAGAATCATTTACTGTTTTCCTCCTGAGTACCAACATAATGCCAGGATTTACATCTGAACTCCAGCCGACTGTTTCCTTACCAAACAGTCCACACTGGCCTAACAGTTATTTACTCCTTGTCAGTCGCAGCTCAACCTCAAAAACAAAAATGTCTGACAATAAAACTGTGGCATTAATTCACATTATCGGACACGACGTGTTTCATAATCTACAATTATTCTTTTAAAAAAGAATAAATTAAATACAGTCTTTTCTAGTATTTCTTGGAGAGCATTTCATCCTTAAGATTACACAGAGAGTTGAGAGTTTCCTCATTAATTAGCATCTGCAGACATTAGTTCGACGCCCTGTCTGTCCCTGCTGTGCACCTCTCCTGCATCGAGAGAGGGTCATGCCCATCTTACGGATGGAGGTGCTGGGGGGTGAGCGGGGCAGGAGTTGTTGTCGTGGTGGAGGGCGGCTGGAGGTCCACATCGCTACGGGAGCGGGACTGTTTGGCCCGAGAGGAGCCGCGGCGCCGAGACGAGTGCCGGTCCACACGAGCACTCTCACTGCGTCCCACTTTCCTACTGAAGGAGGGGTGAGGAGGAGGAGGAGGAGGAGGAGGAGGGAGGGTTTGAGGAGGACAGGTGGCGAGAGGAAAACGCAGCAGGAAAGAGGAAAGAGGGAAACAAATGTGTGGAAATCGAGGACGACGAACCAAGAATACAAAGTGGGGAAGCCACATGAGAGCGGCATGATAAAAGATGTAAGAGTCGGGAGTCAGTCACCATTGGTGAGGACAGAAATTAAATCATGAGGGTACAATCAAGGGGATGAAAGATAAAATAAGTCAGAAGAAGATTTTCACAGGAAAAAAAAAAGATTTAAAAAGAACAAATCACATCAAGGTAGAGAAAGAAATGACTGGAAAAGTAAATATGCATGACCTGGCATGCATGTACATGATGGAACCTAAAGTTTCATGTGCTTTAGACACGGCGGCGCTTGAACGCCAGTCCATAACGGTACATTCAGAGAGCAGCCATGCATTGCTTCGACATGGTAAACCACAGAGGAATTTTAGCAAAACAACTGTTTTTGAACTTTGCTCTTGTATTATACAACCGGCAAACAGATCAACTAAAAATAGTCCAGCTGACCTCAATCAAGCAGATTCTAATTCCTTCACAAGCAGGTTAAACATACTTAGCCATGTTTGTGTTATGTATCGGCAAAGGAGCGCGAGGCTCGACATGGGCTGTTGTCTGCTCTGTGTTTGTGTGATCAGTATAAGTGCCTGAAGCATGTCCATGACTCTGTCAAGGCGCTGACACCCACCTTGTCTTCCGTCTGTGAAAACACGGGACACCACATTGTTACACACTCGCCTTTGCACAACTATCAAGAGGCAGTGACAACCAAAGCATGCAAACGGACACCCCCCAAAACAGAAGAACAAAAGACCCCTTGAACAAATGTTCAAACCACTGTCAGAGCAGCATGCCAAAAACAAGACGACGCCAAAAAGCCCCCTGGCACGACATGGAACCGCACAAACTGTGGAGACAAGCAGGACAAAAGACCCTGTCCACGGCACACACAGACACCTGGGAAAGCACATGGAGTGAGCAGCTAAAACACACTGAAACCCCTACATATGAGTTTGACTATTAATTATTACCTCCAGATCTAAAACTTGACCTTAACGTTGATAAAACTCATACTTTCCGTCTGCGTTGCCAAATCCGTATTTACATCTAACGACAAACAATAAACTCCAAATGTATCGGCTTTTATCCATCATTTACCTGAATCCGTTAGATGAACAAGACAGAATTATGCAAATGATGCAACAGACACTGCAATGAAGCACTGTTGAGAACAAAATACAACATGAAACCACAGAGGAGACGGAGTGATGTTAGGGAGAGAGCACACGCGCCGTAGTGAGGAGGAACATGGAGAAAAGGTTTGGGTTGGGGCGAGGGAGGGGGGGGGGGGGAGTCAGAGGGCTGGAGGGAAAGTCTGGGTCCGAGTTCACCTTGAGAGGGTCCTTCTCAAAACTGCAGGCTCGGTTAGCTAGCGAGCAAGGAGGGGGCAACATGACAAAAGCTAGCACACAGCAGGGACAGACTGCCGGGGGAGTTTTACCACGCTCCCACAGCTGGAGCAACTCAGGCACATCTAACCCCACCCCACCCCACCCCACCCCACCCCACCCCACCCCACCCCGCCCGATTTCCCACTGCTCAGTGGTCCCTACACCTTCCATACCGCCTCATTATAATCTCATCAGGGTTACTAATCCCGTGAAGCCCCACACTCTTTTAGTGACTCCCTACACTGCGGCTACAGCCCCACCATGTTTGTCTAGTTTACCACGTTCTTCCTCCTCACCTGTCTTTCTCCACGGTCTCCTCTGTGGGGGTGTCACTGGGTGAGACGGGCTCCCCGATGACCAGCCCACCGCTCATCACCACGGGGGACACGTCGCCCCCGTCTGACGGGGCTGAAGCCTCTAAGCGATTGCTTGAGAGAGCTGAAAAAATTAGACGATAAAATTCAACGGTCTCCACAGGATACGGGTGCATCAAGTTCATTCCCGCCTACAATTCCATAGAAACAAATTTTAAAGATTTAACACATCTGAAATATTTAAAAATGCTTGAAATGCTTTAGTGTGCTTTAATTCAGCATTACGTTGACCAGCCTGAAGCTCTTGTGCTGTTCTGTCCGTCAGATCCTAACTGTCTGAAAAAGGGGATTTTTTTTTTGAAAAGTCATCTAATCTCTTTAGCGCGCAACGAGACGGCGAATAAATGCAGAGTGAGTAGAAATCCCATGAGAACAGATCCGTCGGATTAATTTCTAAGTCACAAGGGCCCTTAAAAGTTTACCTTTTGTAACTGTATTAACTTCCAGGCTGTCCATGCCTAACTGATTGTATTTCATAATTCATGTATTTCCACTCCGCTGAGGCCTTGTTTGTGGGGTAACAGCGCTGCTGATTGATTCACTGCTCACATCCAGACGGAAACATCCCAGTTTGAGATGAAAATGTGACACAAATATTTATGACGAATGCAAAAGAGGTCGGGGATTCCTGGGAGACAAAAGGAGATTTATGCTGGAAAAGGATGTAAAAATAACTGTATGGCTTGTTTAGAGAGACAGTAGACTGGTGAATTCTCGTCTTTAGCAAGCGGAAATGCTGGACTAGCAGGTCCAGAGCGGAGATATCAACATTCTGACTTCAGCTCAAACATTGAGTTTTGCCGCACAGAGTAATAAACTTGGCTTTGAATGTATTTTTATTGATTTCCGAGCAGGTTTACCATCGCTGTGCGACGACTCGGGGCTGCTGGTGGTATTGATGTTTACTGATCCTTCAGGGACCTCTAACCCGGGCAGCGCGGCAGGACCGCCGCCGGAGCCCGACTTTCTGCTGGAAGGGACTCCAGTTTCGGTCAGGAACACTCTGTCGGTAGCCTGGCCTTTACGTTCCACCGTCACTTTTTCCTTTTCCGCTGGAGAGGGAGAACAGAGTGGCAAGTTTAACAAAAGTGAACTATGTGATGCACACAGGGTAAAAAAAAAAAAAAAAAAAATCATGACCCAAAAGCACCTCAGTCAGAAAAGAGAAAGAGGGGGAAAAAAAAGAGGACAGAGATTTTGTGAGGCAGAGACAGACAGACAGGATGAGTGTGGTGCAATCAGGGCCTCTGCAGTAAATAAGAGGGTTAGTTCGGTGCAAGGGAACATTCAGTGTTTCAAGGGAGATAACTGGCCAATGTCTAAAGTTTTCTGGTGATTACAAACTACACACAACACCTATTTCTCCAAACAACCACCCTGAAATCACAAAAGCGGCTAAAGACCGTCCCACTAGCATCCTCGGCCACTGTGATTTGGGACATGCAGACATGCTTATGGGTTGATTAGTGGAGATGTGACTACGGTACAGATAGGAAAGAAGGGGGTGGGGTGAGGGGGGGGGGCGGCTCCGGACAAACGAGTACCTTCAGCCTCCGTTTTAGGTTTGACCTCAGCTGTAACAGGAAAGAAGGGCAGGACAATGTTCTCATATTCAGACCGTTCATGGACAGTGGCACGACAATATGACAACATCAAGCGGAAACGAGATTTAAAATGAAAACCTAAGACTGTCATTTTTATTTAATATTAAATAACAGCATTGGAATACTACATGCAAATAAATAAATTAACCAAACACAGTGAAGTTTGCTAAGCTTGTGCTTACGGTTGCCTCCGATCCAGCTGGGGATGCTAGGAAACACCCCTCCCTTCTTGACCTTCGTGGATTCATCCTTCCTGTTCTGGTCGGATAACACAGGGGATGAAATTGAAGTGAGAACTTGGATTTAACAAGGACAATGCAGAGCGTTTATTGAGCCGTCTAATTAATTCCCCTGTCTGTTTGTTGATGCATTTGTTTATTTGGCGTTTTGCGACAGGCTTATGGGGAGGTTGCAATTCTCCAAAGTCAATGGAAGTTTACCTTCACCAGCTGTCTCCGGAAGAAGCCGCCTTTGGACTTCTTGCTGTCGACCGATCGGTTTTTAACCCCGAGGTGCTTCATGTAGAAGGCCACCGCCGTGAAGATGGACTGGCTGAAGAGGAGAGGACCAAGACAAGCGATTATAAAGGATGCCTCATACAGTTCTTACACATTTCAAATCCTGGCAGTGATGTCAAAGAATGAATATAAGGTGCATACGGCTCATAGTTTAATCAGTTTTCCCTCAGATGTTCTTATTGAATTTCTAATTGCAAGCTGAAGAAAGCTGCAGCAGTTTGCATACAAAACCTCTGAAGACACAGATAGTAATACAACCGAGCGATGCAAATGAGAGTGAGCGATAAAGAACAGATGCATGGAGGGGAAGAGGAACTCAAGGGGTGAAACTATCCAGAAGAGGAGTACAAAGAGGAGGAGCGCAAAGGAACATGAGGGGGGGGGGTTTGTTTTTTCATTTTTTGAAACAAAAGACAAAGGAGGAGCCGAGAAGTCGGAAGAATCGACAAAGGGAGGAGACTCCAGGGGGCTGTGTGCAACTAAAGTGTCTCACATTACAAGACAGCACGCAGTTTTACCGAGCATGCCGTCTGAATACAATAACTGCAGCATAAAGCTCTTTAACGGCCGAGGACGAAAAGTCTTCAGAGGGAAGCAGACAGAACCTTGAGCGTGCATGGAAGGATTTAATGAGTTTTTCACAGAAACTTATACACAAAGGATTAATAAAAAAAAAAAGACTTTTAAATTACCGAAGAAACGTGAATGAGTGTTTTTCATAAAGGAAATGCATACACATAGCCAACTCTTAAGAAGTTAAACGCATATCCTGAAGAACTCCACTGCACTTCAACCGATCAGAAAGAATCCTGTGATGTGACCACACCCAGAGTTAGAAAGGACATGCACGTTGAATCTGCCACGTGCTCATGAAAGAGATGCACGCATCGACGAGAAATTAACACCACACACACATTTAGGGTTTATTACAAGAATGCAACGTACCTTTTTTCTTCATCCGAGACAACAGAGGGTCTGAAAGGAAAGAAAAGAGAGTCGATGCCGTTACGACTGCAGGAGGAAAAAAAATCACAGCAGTGATACTTGTGGTGCAGCACTGAGCTCACCTCTTTCTTTTAAGTAGCATTTTTCCTTTCTCGCGCTCGACAGATTATCAAGTCTGTTTTAGGCCGGTGGAATCTGAAGTGATTGAGCTGGTCTTGATCCAACTCGAAGCTGACAATTGTGTTTTTGTGTTCACAACTGAAGCTATTGATCATATTCTAAAATTTCCCAAAAAGCGGAGAAACAAAACAAAACAAAAAAGAAAAAAAAAAAGTCAAAAACTTAGGAGGTGCATCAAAAGCTGCACTTCTTCCTGCTCCGACAATTTAAAACTCAACTTGTGCATTTAAAGATGAGAAAACTTTTATCTCCAAACTGTCTAAAGCTCCCTGCTCTGAGGTATCTCTGCTGCGTGCCGTCTCCAAAGGAAATCCAAATAGTGAGGAAAGCTCCAACGCAGCGGAAATGGCTATTTAACCATGTTTTTGTCTGATGCAACAAGCAGGCAACACTGAGGAAATTGGATACTCATGTTTTCAAAGACATAAAGGATGGGAGGGGATTCCCCGGGAATTCCCTGCATAATCCAATCAAATTGCCCGGCTGCCTTCTTTGCATCGGCACAGAGACCAATGAGGAAGCAATGGGGCGAGGTCACGGCGCTGTGGGTCAAGTGAAGAGGGGAAGTGTGTGTGTGTTATGTGTGTGTGTGCTGAGGGGTGAGTGGGTGCACGAGCGAGTGAGGGATACAGAGATGATTGTCAGGAGGAATGAATAGAGTGAGGCTGAATGAATCTTTTGTGCAACTGAAATAGAGATCCGACTGTTTGACGGTAAGTGAGAGTGTCAAAAGGCCGAATTATCATGTCTTTGATACGGACTGCTTTGCAGGCGTTCGGTGTCCTCCGCGCTGACATCCTGGTTGTAGCCACTGGACGAGTGTTGCTTGTGCACAGTGCATCTCCTTTCATTTCTGTTGTTCATTTTATCCCCCCCCCCCCCCCAACCCTCGCTCTCTTGACAAGATGAAGTGAGACAGTCTTCTGCCCTCTCGCTGGCCTCCTCTCCCTTTCTGTCTGACTTGCTTTTTGTAGAGGATAACACATTGTAGTTGGCCACGGGGTCAAGGATAGATTAACTTTCTCCAAGATCTCTTGCTTTCTTTCTTTTATTGTGTCCGGGGCAGGAGCCATACACCATTGATAACCCCTCTGGCCCGTTCTTTCCCCTCCTCTCTTCCGCTGGTGTTTACAGCGCCCTCCGTCCAGCTGGCACAATGCCAGGGGAGAGCCTTCCTGCCAGCGTGGCACTGCTGACTCCATCTTTCTGTCTCTGCGTTCCCCATTTCCTTCTCGCTCGGCTGTGTCCCGTTTTGATCTCTCTCCGGCTTTGTTGCCCGGTGAGCTTGATTTTCACCACATCCCACTGCAAGCGTCTGCGCTCTGTCTGGAACTGGATATGCGCACAGCTGATGTTGACTACAGTGTAAAGTTTTAAAGAGCAGCAACAAAAACAGGCAACACTGACCAACAAAAACCAACTGTCCAGTTTCTCCCACCTGTTTTATTCCCCCCCAGCTCTTTTTTTCTTAAACTGTTAATATGCTGTTGCTCAGCAGCTCTCAATGTCCAAACCTTCTGTCACTTCAGGCCACAGCGACTCTGATGCCATTCGGTTTCAGTAGAAAGCATTACAAGCCAAAAGCTTCTCAACAAACCAAACCAAGTAGTCTACGTCCCCCTGAAGAGGACCTTCGTCGAGCGTGCAAAACAGAAACTTCTGCAGTTGCTTGATTGAAATGACTGAAAGTTGTACGCAGTTGTAAATCATGTGGAAGGCGATCTAATTTAGAGCACTAATGGTTGCAGCTGACAGATAAGCAAATTATCATGCTTGCCTTCATGGAAATGTGGCACTGGGTATTTCCAAACATGTAAAACACTGCGTGGCTTTAATGCCTTTACAGTGATGTAAAATCACACAAAGCATTGAAGCTACTGATCAACTCTGTATACAGCATGTTTGAAAGGAAGTTGATCACCTAACCCCCTGATCTTGCATCTTGTCCATCTTGTCATTTTTTGCTTTTCCCTACAATGTTTGGTAATATTTGAGTTTTTTGTTGAATTCAACAAAACCTTTAACGTCTTTCCTCCTCTTCTTGACAAAACTAGTTTCACACTTCCACTCATTTCTCCATCCTCTTGTTTCATTGCAGATATCGGTGTTAGAATAAGCAAAACTTGTGTGTTGAATGTGTGTTGTCCAACATGCTTTAATATTCAGGTGATTAAACAGGAAAAAAAAAAATCCTTCCAACATGTTTCCTTAGACATGCTATTTGGGATGTTTGTTTGGGGATCTTAGTAAATCAGGCTCTTTATTTAAAGATGACCAGAATCCTGAGTGCGTTTAAACTGGTTTCACTTCACCAAAAGAGGATGACCATGATAATTGATAATTAGCAGACAAACACTCACTGTGTCTCAGCCATCCTCTCCAGCAGGTTCTCAGCCACAGATTTCTCCTTCATCTCCATCGGGACGCGATCTGTTGGATAGTGGCTCTCCACGTCGACTAGCTCTGCCTCGTTTGGGGTCATTCCCATCATCCTCTTTTGCCTGTGCAGAACAAAAGGGGGAGAGTGAGTGCCCAGTTAAAAAAATAATGCTGAAATCAGAATCATGACGTTTTTCAGTTTTTCAGTGCAATGAACATAATATCAGCTGTAACAGTAGAAAAGCTGTGCCTGTTGGGAAAGAACAGCCCAATCTTTTTTTAATCTGATCAAAAACACACCACCTGGAGGCTTCGTATACTGGAAATACACTGATCTGAAATGCATACCGAACTGTTCTTAAGAGATGAATGATTACTTTAAGTCTAATATGCATAGATTACATGTGGAGCGTAACACACACAATCCTCTCCTTTCTCCTTCTGAAGTAAAGGTCAGAATCCTCATCTTGTGAATGCAGTGTATAAAGTGTTTGTATACAGCTCCGGCCTGTCTTAAGTTGCAACCAACAATTATCCTCAAAATGTGCGTCTCTCTTTTACACAGATCTTCAACAGTAAAATCTAGTGCCGTACAAAGGGCTTCTGAGATTGGTTTTTCCACCTCCTTCCAGAATTTTGTCAAATTTGGCCAAGACTCAAATATATGAAAGAAGTCTGCGGAAACTGTTCCAGGCTCCCTCCAGCAAGACACCAGGAGCCACTCCATCTTGATTTCTGACTTGGACTAATAAAAAAAAAATCAAATCAAAGTCTTCTAGCAGAAATCCTGCCACAGTGGAAACAAACACAAAACAAAAAAAAAAAACTTATTAAAAGTATTGTTTCCCAAAGTTGTAGCCACACTGTTTCAGAAATGCCAATATTTACCTCTTTCTCCCAGTGCTCTCCAACACAGAACGATTCTTATTGGTGGGAATAAAACTTTTGTATAACTTGACAATGACGACTTTTGGGTTTTTAGATTAACAAGAAACACTAAATATTTAAATTACACTTTAATTTCCATAAAGTCCTCAAGTCTTAACTTCCTTTAAAAAAAAATATATAAAAAAATTAAGGATTTGTAAAATAGCAAAAAAAAAAATCCTTTTTACCCAAGTAACATGTCTGAAGCTCAAATCTTCTCAAAACATATGAGGTCCTTATTTTTTCTTATCTTCAGGAGGACGTGATCCCGTATTTGGCCAATTGCTTGTATTTATGATCCAGATCATGTTTTTCAGAAAGAGACTAATATATGGACTTTGCACAGCTGGCATGTTCCATGAAGCTTGTCCAGGCAGCAAAGAACAGACTGAATGGGAATGTCAATTAGCGATAGCTCGACGTACTTCCATCTTGCTTCATAAACTAGATTACACCGGCGTGCCAAAGGCCTGAGCTGGGATGACAACCAAGAACCATAAAGGTGTAATGATGAAAACTTAATCGAGGTTGTTTAAATGAATGAATTGTGAAAAGTGCCCGTCCCATTCCATAAACTGTTTTGCAGACATCTCTGTTTGAGGTGCCTTAAATAAAAATCTGTTATCCCGTCTATCACCACTGCAAACAGAGAAGAGCTCATGGCTGTTCCCAGCTCCACCTTGATGTCCGACTTTTATTCAATTAAAATAACACATGTTGGCAACAAAACGGAGAAGAATGGAAAGTCTTGTTGTAACATGGTTCTTGATGTTGGAAAAGTTGTTTTTACTAACTTAAATAATAATTTCTGACACCCAAAAGTATGCCGAAGACTGTCTCTGTGTGTAAAACAGGTAAATCCCTGAAGAAGGTGAGCAACGAGAGAGAGAGAAAAAAAAAAAACACTGTCTTAATTGCACAAGCTTACAAAATTTGGATATTTGATGGTTGAAAACGTTGCCTGGTCTGATGAGTCTGCATTTCCACGACAGAGTTTGGGGAAGAAGACAACACTCGTACCTTAATCAACAATTCCAATGTGATGTTGCTGTTGGGTAATGCGATAGTGATATGATTTGTGACTAATATAAACATTTTTTGAAACCTAAGTGGTCTTTTTAGCCACTGTTCATGTCAGCTGTTTATAGCACCACATTGCTGTGTTTAATAAGTGAAACAGTTCACTCACTTTGTTGTTTTTGGTAATTTTTCTTTAATTTTGTGCGTCTGACCAGCAGGTATCAAATAATTACAGCTGTCAACCAATAAAAAATATCCTCAAGTTTATTTACCATTCCACGAGAAGCTATGAGTGAGTTCACATTTGTATTATATCTAAAATGTAGTTGTTTTGAATTTAAATATGAATGGACAGTCCAGTGATTCGTAATTTATCGAGTTCAGTCAGTCTTTTGCGATATTGCATGCTGCTCATTTTAATATCAAAAGTCTACCTGATGTTCTGGCAAGTATTCATTGAATTACTCAATAAAACACACAATCAAAGATGTCCATCAGCGTCGGTGTTGTCGCCATAGAGCGAGACATTTAGACACTCAGGTTTTCGGGTTGTTTTACATTGAGTCCAAAGAGAAAAGCTCACCTGAAATCTTCCAGCTGTTTGTCAACTTCAGGTACCTGCAGGCTCTGAACGTCCAGAGCGAAACGTTTTTGGGTGTCATCTGAGAACAGTTCTGGACGGCTGCGGTCTGGAAGGGGAGAATGTGGGAGTGAAAGAAGTTTCCGGAAGATAGAATGAAGAATTAATGTGTGTGCAAACGAAAAATGAGCAGATACGCAAAAAATATTGATGGAAACGAACTTACCCAGTTCACTGGCGATCATCGGTGGAACTGTGACTCTGAGAGTCTGCAATAAAACACACAGAACAGGTATGATGAAAAATAAGAATTTCACTCGGTACAATTCAAATGTAAAAATGTGAATTCTTTAAATTATGTTTTTTGAAAATGTCTGAACTAGTGCAAAATACAATGGAAAACTGGTAATATAGAGAACCACATACATATTGTCACATACATGACAATCAAATATACACTGAACAAAGACACAAACAACACTTTTTACTATGGCCCATTTTTAATGAAATGAGTTCAAATCAAAGACCTATTTCCCTCAAATACTGTTCACAAAATCGTCTGAATCTGTGTTATTGAGCATTTTTCCTTTGCTGAGATGATCCCTCCACCTCACAGGCGTGGCAGATGAAGATGCTGGTCAGACAGCAGGATTATTTCACAGGTGTGCTTCAGGCTGGACACAATAAAAGGACATTCGAACATGTTTTTATCACACAGCGCAACACCGCAGATGTTGGAAGTTTTAAGAGAATGTGCTGATTGCGGGAATGCCCACCAGAGCTGTTGCCCATAAATTAAATGTTCATTTCTCAACCATAAACCTTCTCCAAAGGCATTTCAGAGACTTTGGCAGAACATCCAACCAGCCCGACAACCACAGAGCACATGTAACCACACCAGCTCAGGACCTCCACATCCAGGATAATCGGAGCCACACCAACAGCTGCTGCAACCATCTGCTTGCAGAAGCAAAGAATTTCTGCACAAACTGTCAGAAATCTTCTCAGGGAGGCTGAACTGCATGCTTGCCGTCTTCATCGAGATCTTGACCTGACTACAGTTTGTCATCGGAGCAGCAGACTTCTCACATTCGATGGAGTCTGTCACTTTGGAGAGGTGTTCTCTTCACGGGCGAATCCCAGTTTTCAGTGTCCGGGGCAGATGGCAGACGGTGTGTATGGCGTTGTGTGTGTGTGTGTGTGGGTGGTCTCCTGATGTCAGTGTTGTGAACCGAGTGGCCCCTGGTGGCGGTGGGGTTATAGTGTGGGGAGGAGTCTATTATGAACAACCAACATAGGTGCATTTTATTCATTCATGGCCATCACCTCATGTTGCAGCACGATAACACTCGGCCCCATGAAGAATCTGGACTCCATTCCTGGAAGCTGAAAACATCCCAGTTCTTGCAGTGACTGCAGACACACCAGACATGTCACCCGCTGAGCATGCTGGGATGCTCTGGATCGGCACATATGACAGCATGTTCCAGTTCCAGCCAGTATCCAGCAACTTGTCACGGCCAGTGAAGAGGACCAGATGAACATTCCACAGGCCACAATCAACAACCTGATCAACTCCATGTGAAGGAGATGCATGGTACTGGGTGAAGCAAATGTTGGTTCCTGTTATTGTGTTCAGCCTAAAACACACCTGTGAAATAATCCCGCTGTCTAATCAACACCTTGATCTGCCACAACTGTGAGGAGGAGGGATTATCTCAGTAAAGGAGAAGTTCTTATGAACACAGGTTCAGACACATTTTTGAAAATCTAAGAGAAATCGACCTTTTGTGTACACAGATAGGCGCAAACACAAAAGTGCTGTTTTTGATTTATGGTGTTCCTTAGTTTGTATCATACCCTTTTAATTTATTGAACACCTCTTTCACCTTTAACATCTCGGTTTTTATGTTACTTCCATTTCCTCCTAAGAGCCGCGGATGTAACAGTGGCTTTCATTTTTTTGTTCAATGTGTGTGAATTCAACAATGGAAATTCCTCAAAGGATCTGATGCTTTTCTGACTTATTTGAATCATAATTACATAATTTACGTAGAATTAATGCTTAAAATGAACAAAAGAACTGAGCTTTAAATTACATGTCATTCATTTGAGATGTACCTTCCAATAACTCCTTTGGTTGTTTTTTTTTCCAGCTATTAGAAAACAGTGGGGTGCAGTACCTACATATAACCACAGGGGGTCATTTTGACACTACAAATACAATACAGAACAAAACCCCCAGATGAAACAGATATTCCAAAAGGGAGATACACAGCTCTGTCACAGACATGAAACTAACCACATGGGCCAACTTCAGGTCAATAGGTTTACAAAAGAGATGGGATTTAAAAAAAAAAAAAGAAGAAGAAAAAAGAAAAGAAAAACAACTGCGGCAGAGAGAAGACGATTCCCCCAGAAAGGGCTTTTCCCACGATCCTGACAGGAAACTGCGGGGCTGGATGGACAGACGAGTAGAGAGAGAGAGAGAGACAGAGAGAGAGAGAGAGAGAGAGTGGCCCGCTCCAGCTGAGCTGACAGATATGTACAGTAACTGAGGGGGAAATGTAACAGCAGAGTGACAAAGACCAGGTGTGCCGAGAGGAGTGATGTAAAAAGAGATACTGGAGTTACAGCATTGACAGAGAGCAGACTGAGCAAACAGAGCTGACACACAGCCCGGCGCTTACAAACAAACCGTTTGCACATCATGTACTCCTCTCATGAGTCCACCTTACACACAACAGTTAATCAGATAGGAATCCCCTTCGATGAATATCGAGGAGAAGAATATAAATACACACAAACTGCCAAGAGTTTCTTGTCTTATTTGGTTAAATATTATATAACACAAGTCACTCAATTATTTATTTTCCTAAACAGATAATGTAATATAGTGTAAACTATCACAAAGTGTAAAATGACAAAGAAAGTCACGATACAAATACATTAAAAAAAGAAGGCTGAGACTTCTGAGATGCCACACACATTATCAAACAACTGAAAACGCAAACAAATCATTTGCATGAGATAATATCGGCTACATCTGCTGAAGCAATCAAAATAAAGTAATGAGTCCTCACGGTGCAGTAGCGGCGTTCATAAATCCACACTTTAATATGCAGCAACAAGCCGAGCGGATGGTCTCCAAACACAAAAAACAAGGCACTGAGCTGGTGTCGCCTGAATTTATCCCTTTCAGAAAACGTCCTGTACTTTCTCATGTGTACAGAGTGAAGTTGCTAAGCCACATATCATGTACCTCTCAAAACAAAACAAAATGCTGTTTGTAGTAAAAACATTATTGCACGAGATAAGATGGATAAGAATAAAATAACATGCATTCGCCAGAAATGGGCCTCCTTTTTCTCTGTTACTTCACCCTTACTGTTCACACTTTCAAGTACCGATTTAAACAAGCTAAATTCAGGTCTAAACAAGTCCAATCATCTAACTTTCATTTTCCGATCAAGCCAATCTTTGTCACCACATCCTGATTATTGGTAACAAACACTGTTGTCAAGCAACGGAAAACACGACGAGGGAGACAAAACCGCTGGAAGGACGTTTTAAAATATTCAGAACTTTAAAAAAAAAAAACGAATGAAATAAAACAACAATCATGCCATTCCACTGGTGTGTTGTGCGTTTTGATATTAATCAGCTAATGAAACATTTCTTAAGGTTCCTCGATCCGTCTTTCCAGCTATAAGCTTTATGATTAACAGGCAGTTTGAATTCATCGACTCTACTTAAATGAAACGGTGTGATACTTACTGCGCCCTTGTCTAAGAAGGTGTTGTAGAACTCCACAAACTGTTTCTTGGTCTCTTTGGCACTGAGGTTCTTCAAGAGTTCGGCATGGAGGTAACACAGCTGAGAGAGAACAAAACATCGGAGTGAGGCAAACTATCAAAGATCATCAGGAAAGCCACACGGTAAGATTCTGTCAATCCGGTTTCTAAAAAAAATTTCCCGCTCAGTGTACCTAAAAGTCGATCAATGAACCACCGAGACAAAATGGATATTTCACTCCAAACGACAATATCTCATAGTAAAATAAATGGCGAATGGATTTTACTTATTTAGTGTTTTTTTTAACTGCCTCAGCAGTCCTGAAGTGCTTTACATCGCTTCACATTCACACACTAATGCTTACAAAGCTACACAATCCGTCCGCTGGGAGCAGGTTGTGGTTTGATGTCTTGCTCAAGAACACTACGGCATACGGAGAAGGAAAGATGGAGTTTGAACCTGCAACCTTGCCAGTGAACGTCAACAACTGAGGCACAGTCGCTAGTACCCTGCTAGCTACAATTACGCACAAAACTCAGGAATTTCTTAGAAAACTGCAAAAATAAACCGCATCATTGTGGACCGAGCGACCCTTTCATTGTTTTGTTTTTGAAATCCTGCAAATGAACCCATCTTTATAATCATACTACTCTATTGGTGTTGAGAAGAAACCGGCTATCCAGCCAAACCAGGAATCCTTCAAAACTGCTTCACCACACTGAGACCAAGCACTCTGCTTTAAAAGCAAGACTTTTGAGATTTTTGAAAGAAAGCAAAAACAATAAAATGAACACAAAAGAAGCATGACATTTACAGCATAAGCATAATAATCAAATGTTCTATGATGCACTTTCTTGTGTTTTGTGATGTGTGTCAGAAATCATGCCGCTTAAAACTTGTCCGTGGTGCGAAAACGATTGGAGACCTCTGATCTAAAGCCCCTTTTCATGATCATTTGCAGTTCATACTCATCTCACGGGCATTTCTACAGAACACGGAGACTTTCATCAGTCACAGGTCCGTGGAATCAGATACTACATTTTTTATAGGAGACCGTCGACACACACGGCTCGAGATCCAAGTTTAAGTCACATTTATCTTTCTCTAAAGCTTACTTTGTTCATATTTAAGATTCGGAATACAACAATACGCTTTTCCGTGCTTCGATATTCGAGGGTAATGAAAATTATTGTTTCTTCTGACAGTGAAGTCGATTCCATGCTATACAGCAGTAAAGCTCTTGTCTGGGTGGTCGACTGGCTGAAGAGGCATACCATATATCTGTCCCCGGTTCAATCCGATGTCATACTCTTCCCTCTGGATCCTCTAATTTCCTGTCTCTGTCTGTACTAATACAGTCATACAATACAGGTGAAATTCCTAAAAAAAACTATTTACTTATAAAAAAAGGGGAAAAACAGCTGGATTAAAACTTTTCACTGCTTTTGTAGATGACAGATACAAGACAAATTTAACCAACTAATAATGGCTTTCATAAATACATTGGAAATAATTACATACAAAATGTTTTGTCCTGCATGTATTGTTCCTATTTCTCTTTTCTATTGTTTGGTTTTCATAATAAAACTCAAAGAAGGCCATTTTCCATGGTGTGAAAAGGTAAACAGGAATCACGACTGCTATTTCGAATATTTTTATTTGACTATTTTAAAATCTGAAGCAGCCATTACTTCATTTATCAGTCACCTCAATAAACATCAAATTCAAAAAGGAATCGATAGTTGCTAAAATTAAAATATTATAGAAATGTTTCAAGGAAAGAAAAAAGGCCAACAACAATAACAGATACTGTATTTCTCTATAAAATACTGACTACAATGGCCTGAGGATATTTTGATTGAGTGATAAATGGAAAATATTTAGATGTTGTTACAGCATTAGAGTGATACACAAATGCATGAGTTAGTTCTGCATCTGTGCTCGCTGAAGTAAAAACAACCTTTAAGTCTAAAGAGAAACACGAACTTCCTTTTATGCTCATGAAGTACCGGCTGCACCGAAACCACAGAGACGGCTTCATCGATTAAAATAGAGGGCGATCTGCTGCGTCACACTGGTGTGAGAGTCTGACTGATAAAAACAAGTTGAACTCTGCACACATGTGTGCGTGCGTGTGTGTGTGTGTGTGTGTGTGTGTGTGTGTGTGTGTGTGTGTGTGTGTGTGTGTGTGTGTGTGTGTGTGGTAAGAGCAGCTGCCGGGCTCACCAGGGGAGCAGGGTCAAACTGTAGGATGACGTGTTGCATGAAGACCAGCAGGTGTGTGGGACGGTCTTTCAACTGCTCGATGCTGTTGAAGTGCGTGCACTGATCGTCGTTCACCTGAGACGAGCAGAGAAATCGGAAAAGACAAGACAGGAAAAGGTTAACGACGGTCTCAGCGGGGAAGCTAATCAGTGATGAGAGATTCCACCAGTTGATCTGGACTCACATCATTGAGATCATTCTCGAAGTCTTCATCCTCAGCCCCGATGATGCTCATGGCTGGGTTAAAGCTCTGAGCTCCAAACACACCCTGCTGTGGAAAGAGGGGCACAAAACAAGGCAATTAACAAACCATCAGGTGGTACATTTTCAACTGGGAAGACATTTCTTCTCAGGTCCCGTTCCCACACTGAGCAGAGCCAGACATGAAGCCTGTGTGGCCAGGATGAACTTTCCCAGTGTAGAACAACATCAAGCAGAGAGGAAAACGTCCCAGCTTCCAATCCAGCCTCCGGGAGAGAGACGGGCTGCGAGTCTTTAAGTACAGAGCTCCAGTTTAATTGTTGTCCATTCATAAGAACCAGGCAAGAGAAAGGCAGATATGGCATTGTTTTATTAAGCAAGAGAAATTATCTTGGGGTTCAACTGATAAAAACTTGCAAGACTTATTTTCAAAAGGAGTAAACTTTTAAATATTTTTTGCATGAGGCAAATCAGGAAGCTACTGGGGACTGGACATTGATACTGAAGCAAAGGTTAAAGGCTTTAAACTAAATAGCTTTGAGTAAATCATTAAGATGAGGGCACTCTTTTCGAATGCCGAAGCCGTCTTCCCTAAGGCTGCACTAAAACATTTAGTTTGGATGCTGAACTTGGGGGAATAATTCAGGGTTTAACTTGCATTGCAAAGCAGCATTTTCGATTGGATCGCGCTCTGAAGTGGGGCCAGATTTTTTGCCTCTGGGATTGTTTTTCAGACGTGCGATGGGTTCAATAAAGGCTCCTCTCTCCATGCCATTATGTAAAAACCTCCAGGTCTAAAAATGTAACTAAACTACACTGAAATTAAAGGTTTATGCCAATCCTCGCCTTTGAAACCCATGAATGGGGGGAAAAACATGCATCAAAACTAGTGACAATTTTACCTCCACCCTTCTACAGCTATACACCGTTTCCTCTTCCCCACACACACACACACAAAAAAACACAAACAACACACAGCCCTTTTATTCAGTCCTCTGAAGGACGCAGACCCAGAGCCGCCACCAGGGAACACCCAAACACACAAACACACACACATCAAAAAGGTACAGTGTTCACTGCGAGGTGAGCACAGAGGGCAGTGTAAGTACAGAGCCGCTGAGGCTCAAGCATGTAAAGAGGGGGGGGAAAGTGGGTCTAACAATCCCTGCAGTGAAAGCAGCCATGAGACACTTCTGAGAGTTTCATCCAGTACCTGCTTGTTGAGAACGTGCTGACTCAGACGTTCTCTGATGTACAGTTTCATGCTCATTTTGAACGAACGACTGTAGCCGACGATGGTGACGGATAATTACGGGTAATCAGATTTGCTTCAAATTTTGAACACAATGAATCCAAAAGCGTTCTTCGGTTCCTGGTTAGGTTTAATTAAAAAAAAGAATTTCGTAGAACGGAATGAGAATAAAAATCAAACAAACAGAAAAGGAGAAATTACAATAAAGCAGAAAAGAAAAAAACATTTGTCATTGCTTCAGGGAATAAAATCTAAACAGGAATAAATGATCTTTACTCTTCAAGCTTCTGTGTTAAACTGTTGAAAATTGTATATTTTTCAACAATCAGCAGTTTTTCTTTAAATATTGTTATGACGGTGCTGACGTACCAACGAGATTATCCGTCTATACTCATGGCTCAGCTCAGATTCCCAACTGAGAGCTTTAAAGAGTGCTCACTCCAAGTTTTCTTGTATGGACCAAACAAAAAATCAAAAATGGCATAGTGATGAAGGGCACACGACTTCAAACTTAAAGCACAACCAGTTGCTTCACACGTATCAAGTAGATATTTAAAGCAAAAGGAACCCACTATCTTTTCCATTTGTTTCAACTGTTATTTGTATTGTTTGTGTTATCGGAATCTTCCAATCGATTTTATAACCTGTGAATTGTGCAATGTGAACTTTAAACCTTATTTGTTCGCTTGTAATACACTTTGGTCCATCTTTATTAATTTTACTCCCTTTAATTTCTTCAAAAAAATGTATCAACTCTTACAAGTTTGGGTGGTCAAACTCTCATTTCAAATCTATTTTGACATCCTATTGTGTCTGTGTTTTGGCTTGGTTTTATTAATATTATCAGGCACTTCATAAGAGAATTTGATGAGAAGAATGCTCCATAAAAAGGATGTTTTATGGACACTGCAACCATAAAAATGTCAGTTTCCATTTAGATTTTAGTAGGTCTACCTTTAATACTTCTGGTAAAGTGTGTGTGTGGCCAACAATGAACAGCTTCCAGGAATACTGCATGAGGGCCAAAATTTTCTATTTTTTTAAAAAAATGTATGAACTTTTTACACACACGCACACACACACACACTACTGATGTCCATTTGTACACAGAAAATAAATATTTGTAAATATATCTTTAAATTAGCTTTGTAATTGATCTATCTTTACTAACACGTCAGGAAGACAGACCCAGAATTAAACGGTGATAATCCTCCAGTTAGATTAAAAAAAATGTAAATAACCTCAGACTTTATTTCAGTATATTTTGCTCCTGATTAAGAATAAATCTACTGTACATTAACAATAGAGAAAAAAAAAACATCTTATGTTTGATGTAGTTGGAAAAAAGTCTGTGGAGTCATTGAAATTGTCTTTTTTTTTTGTACAGTTGGTATTAAATGTGTGTATGCAGCACTGATAGCATTTACAAGAGATTGTTGAAGTATTATTAAGTAGGAACTGAAAGCATACTTAGTGGTTAGAGGTTTTAAGGAAATGGGATTGTGTACAGAGCTAATTCAGATAAAGGCTTGAATGCGGTGCATGTTTAAAGAGGCAGAACGGCTATCTGAAAAATGCTGCGAGGTCAAGGTGAGGCCCGGGTACAAGAGACCGAGAGAAACAGAGCTGGAAGGATAGACTCGCGAAGTGAGAGTGAAACTGGGAGCGGGAGAGAGAGCGAGGGAGAGAATGTGTTCATTCATGGCCGTATCCAGTGGGCTGCGGATTGAGAAAGGCCAGTTTTGGAGCAACATGTGTAGGAGGGGTTAGCTAAACAGAGACACAGGCCTGCCAGGGCCATGATCACACACAAAAACACACACACACACACACACACACACACAGACACAACACCCCCTCCCCACTCACACACACACGCATACATGCAGACGGAGGGACACGCCTCCTCTTTTCCACGCGCCCGGCCACCAACACCTCGACATAATGAAGCTGCCAGAGCTACTTCAGCGGGACGGAGTTGTTATGTCACCGTGACAACGGCGGCTATAACTGACTAATGCTGCTCAAACAGAACCAAGCAAATTTCCTGGTGGAATGATAAAATGCTGTGAAACTTCAACCATGTGTTTATATAACCTGGAGTTTCAAAGGGAAGGAAGAGCACCGGTCCAAACATCAAACTGGCTTTTGTTAAATCCTGGAGATCAGTCTGAAAAAGCAGGGTCATTTATATATTCATGGTGTAATATTTACGTGCAGGTGTTAGGCTGAATTCTGCATATTAAGAGCGTACAGGCTTCAGAATGGAGAAAATCATGGTGAATGTAATGTAAGGACACCACTGAGCAGGTCTAATGTGAAATGTGTGCAATGAATGGTGACTGAGGCGTCGCTCCGGCTGTAGGTGCTGACAGTGTTGTTATAAATCTGCTCGAAGTCTTTAAAATGTTGCATCTCAGAAGATTTGGATGACAGCGGTGATTACGAGCTCTGAGGAGGAGCAGGTGGAACAGGAGCGATGACAGCTGGAGAGAAACCGGAATAGACCAGTGGCGTCCAAACTGTCTCCCACGTTTTTAGATATCACAAAAAAAAAACAAATGATCCTAAAAAAATTGTATGCAACGAGGAAGCATCTGAGAAGTTAGGCGTACTGGTCAGTGTTTGTCTTCCTTTATTTATACTTAACAACATTAAGAAGGCTCTTGAATGCATGTCTTCTTCATATTGATTTTTTATTAACAAGAAAGAAGATAGAAGATAAATATTTGAATTGTAAAGGAGGTGTCTTTTTATGACCAAAGTTTTATTATACTGGGACCAATACAGTTACAAGTTTTTGGTGTACAGATTTTCATACAGGAAGATGCACTGTTTCAATTTTGTAAACCTTATTTTATTGGGAAATTTATATTGGGCAATTTCTCCTAACAAAAAGGTGTCAGCGGATGAAAGGAGTTACACTTTCATTGATCAGTTAAAGAAATAATTCATCTTGGAACAGTGGTTAGCATTGTGTCCTCACGACAAGATGCTGCTGGTTCAAACCTGTGGCATGATGGGTAATTTCTGCGTGGAGTCCCCATGTTCTCTGGGTGCTCACACCTCTCTCCACACTTAATTGGTCAAGGTTGTCACAGGATTCCTCCTGTGGGAGAAAACCCTCACAAGCACAGGGAGAACATGCAAACTCCACATAATAAAAGAAGGAGCCTTAACTGTAACTGGAGATAACCTCACTGTAAATGCTCCTGTTTCCAGGGATTATTTTTATCATATAAGAGGCGTCACTGTTTCGGTTCTGCTTTCTTGCCGTGAGACGGATGCACCCACCAGACTGAGTCATAGGTCACCGTCTTATGAGCAGAGGGACTGGATCGATTACTGATTTAATGAATGTGAGATTGTCAAAAAATGTGGAGTGAGTGCTTCTAATCATTTTTCAAAGATAAAATCAACTTTTAATATCTGGCAGCTTAATATTACTGTTTTCCATGGTAGTATGGAGCTCATGTAGCAAATGTGTGGTGAAGTGGTGAATCATATCAGTGAATGAAGGGTCATACTGCAGAAATCCTGATGATCACTGGAATAATTAGCATATTGGTGACTTTTTTGACATGCACGTGCCAATTTCTGTCAGCAGCCACTAAATAATCACGTTGAATTTAATGAAACTCTTTAAAAGGAGTCAGCAAATGTTTGTCATTGTGGCTGTTTGTGCTGTAGCCACTGAATCAATTAATTGTTGTGTTTTTGTAACACTGACACCAAATGATCTCTGTTTCTTTCTAAAATTTTAATTAGGTTGCAAAAGCAGAACATGCTTTTAAAAGCCCGAGGGAAGCTGGCTGCTGCCCTCATATTGCCCTCCTCAGTATAACAGTCTCCTCATTACAGGAGATGCTGTGGCCAGTCCTTTGTTTTTGTTGTGTCTTGGTTGATTTCTGGAAGAAAAAAAAAAAAAAAAAACGTAATATGTGCTCATGCTCTGAGATGAATTGGAGCAGGCAGTGGGGGGAAGCTAATTGCGGTTACTCCAGGGGAAGTGGGGAAGGTCAATTCCTCTTTGCATTTGGAGAGCGCAGGGCTGCGGAGGGGGCAGAGTGGGAGTGGGAGCCTCCTCTAACCCGGAGGGAGCCAAGTGGTGCATTCCAGCATATGGCACAGTTCAGACAACAGATGGAGGCAGTCTGAGTTTCAACAGTAACCAGACCTCGGTCCCCCTGCCCGCATCAGTACGCCGTAGCTGGCGTCCGCGCCACACTGCGAGGGTCTTCCCTGGCTGGAAGAGCCGCAGCCAAACACGCGAGGGGGTGGGGGGGGTTAAAGACAGTGAGTGTACAGTATTTGAACAGACAGCGTCCCAAAAGTGCAGAGATCAGCTCTGGTGCTCCTGGGAGTCGGCAGCTGCCCCCCAGCCCCTCCCTCACATCACATTCCTGTACTAACTAAGTGTCAGGTGGCATCAATCTAATGATAGCCATCAAGCGTACGTGCCTTTGTGTGTGTGTGTGAGTTAAGACTGAGCACGTATGTGGGAGGGGGCCATTCCTATGTGATTGTAGGGAGCTGCCAGAGTGCTCGTGAGTGTGTGTGAGTGTGCGTGTTCCTCGACAACTGGTCTTTGCAAGAGCATTCCTCTGCATCTCTGACAAGGTCGGTGTCTAATATTTCACATAATTAAACTTAAAAAAAAAAAGAACAGCACCTGCTTTATTATTATAACAGAGTAGTGGCACAGTTCGGCATTTTATACTTCCACCAGGTCTTGGAGATCACACTGCAGCCTAATAATAGCCGTTACATCAGCTCTTACGCAAACTCCCACAGCCATTGTGAAACCCTTCAAACAATTAGCCGTTTCAGAGAAACCCCTTCGACCAAGAGAAGACGAGGAGTCAACCAGGAGGTCTCACCCCGTGGTGGGCATCTTCAGAGTCCATACTGCAGCCGCAGGGGCCTCTTACACCTGTCAATAAAGCTCCGGTTAATCACATGACGGCGACCAGAAGAGGGGAGTGGGATCCGTTTGACGGAGATGGAAAAGGTCAAATGGTGAAGTCAGAACCAAGAACAATGAGTGAAGTGATAAGACAGCGAACAATATAACAGCACAAACAATGGTGGTTATTTCATATCAATATTCTATTGTTTGGTACGATGACAACAACTCATTCATACCTCAAAAAATTCAAAGTCAAGGTTCTGTGTGCATGGAGGACTGGTGGCCTGCTGACCATATGCAGGATTCATGTCATCATTTCACTGTTGTCACTGCTCATGTTCCATTGCAATGCGTGTTAAGAGAAACATGCCAAGTTCACATGATGAACTCTAATTTCAAGAATCAAGGCCTTACAAGTTTAGCTGAAGTCACTGTCTTTCAATTTATGACAATTAGGTTAAGACTATCCTAAACAGCACTAAAGTGCAGCCTTTCATGAGTTCACAACCATAAAAATGGAGCAGAATCACATCACAGAGCCCATGGCCATGAGCTTGTCAAATCAATGGAAATTAGCTTCAAGTGCTGCATAAGGAAAAAAAGAGATCAAAGTGACCTTGACCTTTGACCATCAGAAACAAATCAAGTCCTCTTTTGATCACGGTACACTGGAGTTATGGGTAAGAGAAGCATGGTAAGCAGAACTCTTTTAACGTATCTTTCAAGTTTAATCCGATCACTTGATGGACGTTAACAGCAGAGCTCACAAAGTTTGTGGAGAGAGCTTAGTGAGCATTGTGATGGCAGAGAACATAAAAGAGGAAAATCTGGACAAAGACGACCCCAGAAGATGCAGTGCATGCAGTTTTTCTGATTCACAGGTGCAATGCAGCACTCAAAGTGATTTGCGATCATTCTAAACGACACTTATGTTTCCACCTGGAGCGCTTCGGTGTTCGGTACTGCACAAAGAAAAGTTGATGATTCATGGAAGCTATATGAAGAGGAAGAGGAAGTCTGAGTAGGACAAGAAGTTAACAACATTTTCAAGAAAATACGTCATGTCAATCTCACTTTACTACTCAAAACAATAAACCACAAAAAAACAAATCAATGGAAAAAATTATTGGTTTATGAAGAGGGGAGGGACTGAAACCCGGGTTATATATGCTCATTACATGTGAGAAAAGCACTGACCGCATCTGTGACCAATCACAGACACGATTGATTCGCACATTGTCAATAACATACTGCAGTGTCTATTTGTCCGCAGGGTCAACACTGCAGGTCACTGCAGCTCGCAGCGAAGACTTGGCGTGGTTTCTACACCGCAAGTTGTTTTTGCTGCAACAGGGATTCGAGCTCACGTCTCCCACATTCAAGCTCAAGAATAACACTATGAAATATTGACAGTTGGATTTCTCTTGGGGAAAAAGGGAGAAACACTCAAATGGAGCACATTTTCTGAAAATTTTACAAGCAGATGGCATATGATCAAATATGAACCCAGTCATGGGAATGTCATGGAAAGTGAGAAGCATAGACAACAAACAAATTGAAATTTAAAGAGGAACAAGATGTAGAATTTGATCAATTCTATCAGTCATGCCCACTGAGTGATGGCAGCAAATAATGTATGGATGTACGTGATGTATACATGCAGAGACTCTGGTGTTATCAATGGGAAACTACAACAGTTCCAATTGTCACAGAGATCTATGCCATAGTGATGCAGCTAACGATTTTCTTTTTTACCCTTCTGGGTCAGCTTAAAATCTAATTAGGTTATTTGAAAGTGTGTTCAGCGGCAAAGGCTGCACTTCAAATTGTGTCACAAATGCAGCAAATCCAAAGTGATTCTGCAGGTGACTCCAAACGAAGATGGTTGAATATGAAATTCAAATGAAGTACCACTCGGGTTTACATCCTGTACTGAAGCAGGAAAATTAGAGGCACAATCGTTTGCGGTCGCTTGGCGCACCTGGCCACAGAAGCCATTGTACGAGCATAGGTCGGCGTTCTTGTTCTTGGACTCGGTCACAATAGGCAGTGTCCTGTCCTCTATATGCTGTGAGGGCAGCGTCCAAAAATAGCGCAGCGGCTAATGCTGATAGCCTGTTGTGTTTGTGCTGCTGTTTATCTGGCCCGCTCATCAGGCCGCAGCCTCATTAGCGGTGACTGTGGGGGGATTCCTGCCTGCACCACCTCTCCTGCAACTGCTCCATCAGCGGGGGCAAGGCTGGGGAAGGTGGCAACAAACGGAGACGCGTACAGACAGGAAGAGGGTGTAATTTCCTCAGGAAGCTATCAGAGACATTTCCTGTGTGACCTATCAGATGAGGGGGGGGGGAAAGAAAGCATGAAAGAAAGGAGGGAGATGAGAAAAGGGTGAGAAATTACAAGTGTTTCCGTAAGAAACATGACAGACAGAAGTGCGACGAGATGAACCTTCCTGCCACTCGGCTCTGCGTTCACGTGGGACTGGCAAAGAAAGTTAGCGCGCAGCACGGATGAAACCCAGCGACGAAGAAATAAGGAACAGAGAGGAAAGTAGGCTGGGCGAACGGAAATGCTGACTTTAAGTGCTAAAAATGCTTGCAAACATCTGCATTTTGCCTTATGCATATTCATACAGATGACATGTCCAATTGTGAACTAATCAGTTGAAGGAATTTAAATAAAAGCAGAGAAAAGTTTATCTGCTTGAGGTGCACGGATTATTTCCATGAAAAGAAAATATGTCGAACACAGCTTAATCAGGTTGTTGTTCTAGGCTTTACAAATACTTCTCAACTAAACCGTGGCTGGAAGATTTAACCTACTGCAACCCCGAGAATGACAGAAAAATTACAGCAGTCCTAATGTGGAGTACGAAGAAGCAGGAGGAACGGGAGCGTGGAGAAGAAATTAAGAAAAGGGGACACACAGCAGCAGGAAATGAAGAATGAGGCTGCAACAGTGAAAAGGCAGCAAGTATGGAAACATACAGACATGGTGGAAAGTAAAGCAAGCACAAAAAGTATCCAGAAAGTGTGGGAGCACAAAGCGGCACCTGAAGCCTTAAAAAGCGCACATCTGCTTCCTAAAGCACGGGAGGCATAAACAAACGTGCTCGCAGAGCTCTTCCAACCTTGACCATAAGGTTTTTGGGTGCAGCTGGCCAAGTTGACAAGTAAGCTCACACCTCAGTGTAAACAGGCCCAGAGGCATTTCAGACTAACACGCAGCACATGGACATAAAGAAATGGCTGTGCAACTAAACGTGTGCATGTGCAAAAAAAAAAAAAAAAAAAAAAAAAAATACAAGCACGACGTAAACAGACCTGCACTAAATGAGCGGTTCAGAGCTGAAGGGTGGCAGCAGGCTTCAAAGCAGGACAGGTCTGATGAGTAAAATGACAAACTCTGCAGAGTCAAAGAGCTGTGCGGTTTCAACAGACTAGAACAGAATAAACAAAGTAAATGCAAGGGTGATGAAAGAATTTTAACTGTCATACAGACAAATTTTATTATATGGGGAAGTTTTGGATTGCAAACAGGTTCATCAGAAGGCATTTTAATGTAAATATATCTGTGACATATAGGTGGAGGTAAGAGTCGAGCATTCTTCTGAAGCAAGCTGAAGAATGACGACAAAGACCCAGAACAAGAATAAGAAGGCCAAGAGCAGCAAAAAGATCAAGACAAGAATCACCATGTTAAATCTTGCCCCTTGTGTGACACTTTTGACATTACTAGGGCTGGGCGATCATGGTGATCAGCTGTGAGACCATTTACTCAATCAGACGCGATGTAAACGTGCCTAGATGGGTCTAATCAAAAGAGTAGAAAATATAGGGTAAAGCAGCGGTCCCCAGCCCTTTGCACGATGGACCGGTTTAAAGGAGCATGATTATTAATGTTCAAAAAAACTTAATAATTTTATTTAATGTATGTTAATAAGACATTTAATGAATCTCAGGTTTGTATAGTTTTGAGTATATCAGGGGTTTTTTTGCCAAGAACTGACATTCATGGAAAAAGGATGACAGGATCCATTGCTAGATGGGCCACCTCTACCATAAAAGCAAATTGAATAGATGGATCCATTGTTTGACAAGTTGACTAACTTTAGTAGCAGGAGACCGAAGCTTCTCAAATTCTATTCTGTTACTTCAACACAGACTCAAAAAATGTTTTTCCAGATCAAGTTTAACTATCCTCTGTAGGTGGATTATCTCATTGGAGAGCACAAATCCTAGACAGATTAGCTGACCAGACGACTCCTGCCTCTTAAATTATTCTACAAACGCTGGCGTGATTAAAGATAAGACCCTTCTCTATTCACAGAGATAAGGCGTTTTGAGATGACGAGGCCAAATGTCCGCGTGTACATTCAGAGAGATAAGAGGGCAACCCCACGGCGGTGCCAACAGTCCAGGAGGGCAGTGCTTTTCTAGAAATCTTGTCAGTGCAGTGACAGTCAGCAAACAGCGCAGGACAGGCAGTAATGTGGGTCACTGAGGAATACGTCCCACAGCAAAGTATACAGAAAGTCACATCAGTGGGGGAGGGAGTGGCTCATCAGTGCAGGGAATGTAAGAATTTACCCTTGCGGACATGTTTCCCCCTCATGTATCGCAAAACACATCCTTTGTTCTTTTTTTTTTTTGTCCTTTTCTTTTCCACAGGTTCAGTCTTTCTCAGTGTTTTTGCCTTCCATCACTCTCAAACTCCCTCCTTCAAGACCTCCACCTTCAGCGTAAAATGAAAAGGGCCCTTGTGCGTTTGCTCCAAGACAGCCGGTGCATTCACTGGCGGGAGACAAGGGTCAATTATGTAATTTAACAACCATTACGTAGCGGCTAAAATAAGATTATGACCAATAGTCCCAGCAAAACACAGGGAGGTTTTTTTTTCTTTTTCTTTTCACTGCTCTACAGAGTCTACCATCACTGGTAGAGAACACTTTTGCAACACTGATGTTTTACTGCTGTGACCTTTTCTTGATTTTATCTAAACGGGATAAAAGTGCTGCAGAGCACCAGTGACCTTCTCCTTGTATGATTTCAGTTGAGGAGACTCAGAAGGATTAAATGACACCGAGCAGCTCCTTCTCCCAAATAATCTCTGTGCAAGACGCACAAATGCTGCGCAGACACGTCAGAGATCTTAAGCAAGATACTCTATGCTGCATCCTTCAGCCTTCTATAGTAAAAATTGAATCTACAATGTCATGCGAAGGGATCGCATGAAAAAATAATAATTCACAAAATCTGTTTATCTTTCCATACGTCTTTGATGCTGCTTTATCCAGCTGGAGTTACTGGAGATGATCTCATCTCAACATAAACTTTCAAGTGACAAATATGTCCATCTGGATTACATTTTTTTCTCCCTCCAAAGGATACTTATAATTTCATGTACTGTATTTTTGGCTTTCATGAAGAATAAGCTAGAATGAAACAACTAAACTGAAAGGAATTTATGTGCAAGAACTGTAAATTATAGGATTGTATTGAAATTAACTTGGGAAAAATCAAACATATTTTACTGTATTGTAGCATTTTGATATGTGTCGGTATTATAAAGCGCGATGGGGCCCTTCTTTCCAAAGTCCGGACGCTTTGGAACAGCCTCTCCGAGATGACAGAGTTGCGTTCCTGTCTGCCTTTAAATCATGTGACATAAATGCAGCAGTCGTCATAGGTCATGAGATGTGTTTTATTCCCACAGCTAATCTTGACTTCTTGAACTCGTATTCATGTATTTCCACCGTCTTTGGGGTTTTGAATGTCGTGGTGTAAATCAGTTAAACAATTAAATAATGAATGGCAAATCCGACTGATTAATTGGAATGACCTGCACAATTTGTGCAGGCAATCAGTAATTGAATTCGTGCATAATTTACATGCACATTGAAGCAACATTAGCAGTCCTAATTTATTGTCTTGGGTGGAGTTTTTTTGCTGTTTCTGTATGGCTGTTTTTTTGAGACATCACTCTGTTCTTGAATTGGTATGTTAAGTAGGCAGCAGTACTGCAGAACTGAGATTGCCATTTGATTATAATAGAATAAATTTAACACGAGCTCGGGCGTACAAAGTTCACGCGCCGTGGTGATACCAAACACTTAAATTAATTTGGTGGTAAATGTACCCTTTGTTGTACATTTTGCTCTGACCAACACTTCTTTAAAGTGAAACTTTCCATACGTCGGGCCAAGGAAAGTGCTCTCCTCTGTTTCATGGATCACATCTGTCAGCCAAATACTGTCCGTTTCCACACGAGAGTTTGTTGTCATGGATGTATATAAGTAGACACCTCATCGAGTGCTGCTGCCTGACGGAGCAGACGTATTGGAACAGAACCTGCTTTGTCTCCGGTGTATTCGCTTCTATGGAGTGAAGTTCATTACACAATTCAGAATTTTCAAACCATTGTTCTGTGGTTTGCTTTGTGACAAACGGCGGCGACAGCGAATGCGCTCCTCAGTGAGGTTTCAGCTTTATGTCAATATTTATTGCCTAATTCGTCGTTGCGGTCAGTATGTTGGGAACTGAAAGCGACTTTTTCAGGTGCACAGAAAAACATAAAGCCTTGTGTCTGTAAATCTGCTCTCCAAAATAGTGATATAGCATCAATAAAATCCAACAGTGTTTAATGCACTGGCTTCAGCTCTACCAGTGCAGACGTAACGCTCCTATTTTAGGGGGGGAAAAAAAGAAAAAAGCCAACCCCTTCCCCTCTCGTTCTCTCTCCTTATGCCTATTAGAGGTCATTCACTTCATGGAAACAGTTGATAGGCCGGGCCAATCGACTGGCATGGATTGGCAGTTCACTGTGAGCCTTCAGCCTGGCCTAACTGCTTCCATGTGTGTCTGTGTGTGTACGTGTGTGTGTGCGCTGCAGTATTTACCAAGAACAAAAACAGAAATATGTGATTAACATTTTGGGACACAGAGTCGCTCATTAAAGGGAATCGGTTGCGTGTCCTCATGTGTCCGCTGGCTTCATTTGCAGCTGATTTTCAGACAATACCGCACAAAGCTGAAATGCCAGCGCTCGCACTGAACTTTTCTGGAAGGAATTTAGCCTGCCCAGAATCAAAGACTCTGAGGCTAACATTTCCAAAAAAGCCTCTGTGCTTGCACACACATGCACCTTGGTTCATGATGCTGCTGCAAGTCTCATGCCAATGGTGTGCAATCCAGATCGACAACATTCTCATCTCCCCCTCGCTCTGCTCTTCAGAGAAACAGACGTTTGAGGGGGAAAAGAAAAGGCATCCATGGCAGTAAACTATACAGGTCTGAATTGAGGATTTACCACTACTTTCAATATGGATCAACAATGATTACTTTAACAGTACAACTGCTAACTCGAGTTAAAAAAAAAATTTAAAAAAAGAAGTCATTATTCCACTTCAGTAACAATGTCAAAAGACGTGCGCAAACAGGTTCAAAAGAGATGGAGCATAACATGTCCATGCATTTCCACATTTCCGCTGAAGAATAAATCAGAAATGAATCATGACCAAGTTATGAACCAGCACCAAAAGAATGTCTGAAACTGGATTAAGGAAGCATATAAAAGATGAGTTTTAAATCACCCCACTGCGGATTTACGGTCGATCTCCTGCTAACAGTGACTCTCAGGATAAAATCTGCCAACCTTGACGCCAGTGACCACGATGAAAAGACGACAGCAAGAACAAAGCGCAGCATTAGCTTCCAACTTGCTTACATGTACACCTCAGCACTTAATTATCACACACTTTATCATGACAATATTGATCGATGTTAATTCACACTGCAGGTTTCCCTCTTAACATGCTGGACACTTGCATGCTGCCATTGCCCGACCTGGAGCTTATTAGCCACAATCATAACTCGACGGTTAAATCAGCCGTTCTGGCTGAGAAGTACTCACATGACATAAAGAGCTAAAACACACCAGTTACAGTTTTAATTCAGACATTTTATTTAATAGATACTATGCTACAACGATAACATGACTTATCAGTATCTTACCTTCAAGACTCTCACTTGCGATAGACGAAGCCTTAAACTGAAGGTTCATCTACCAGGAGAGGTATTCAAATCATTTTTGGTATGTCGCATTTATTATGTGCCAGTGCACTTGGCAGGGGAGAAATTCAAGATCAGCTCTCCTCTTTGTGATTGCTACTACTTCTTTATCCATCGCGAAAGAGGGAACCTTTAAAGCCTTTTCAGACATTGTACCTGACTTTACCACAGCTTAGTTATTTCTATTTATATGCCAAAAATGAAGCACAGAACACAAAAATGTAAAACAATAGTGAATATCAAATTTCAGGTCAACTTTTTTTTCTGGATTCACAAACATATAGTTAACACACCGTCTGCACAGCCTCACTTGGCTGGAGGACCTTTCAGTCCCCTAACCCCCCATCTTTCACTGCTCAAGAGTAAACATCGTCTGTAGAGCCTCGTCTCGCTTTTTTTTTTTCTCCTTCTTTTCCCTCTTTCCACAGTAACCCTCAAAAGAAAGGGCTCATTCTCAGCGCTCTCACTCACACCCTCTCCGTCACATCAGTTTTCCAGCCGTCTCTCTGACTCACACTTGCACCGGTGCATGTAACTCTTTCCATTTTCTACCTTTCTTTTTTTTTACAGACTGTGAGAACCAAACTGCAGCGGCCTGGGCTAAACTCGCACAAAATCCTCTTATCATTAATTGCGAGAGCGCACTCGACTCGACCGCAGACTGGCTGCTTTCAGCTCGGACCTTGAAAGGGTCACTCAGCTGTGTGTGTGTGAGCGTGGGGGACGTCACCGCAGCACACACATGACTCATGTGTCTCACAAACAGGCACTGACCACACACAGTGCAAGCAGGAGAGCCTTATCTACTTGGACCGCACAGACGGAGTGACAGCAGAGAGATGTCAGAGATTGGCAGGTGAATACACAGAGCTGCATGTGTGAGCTTCCCTTTAACTTAAAAACCACTGAACACCGGTCACTCTGCTGTGGATTGGCTATGAACTGTCAGAATATAAGTATCAAAGGTTACCTTTCATCTGAGATGTCCCAGAAGAACTCAAAAAGGCCCAGCGTTCTCCTTGTAGACAAGTTTTATTGAGAAAGACCGAGTCAGAACAGTGGGGAACAAGCGTCCCTACAAATATGGATGGATATTTTCGTGGGAGAGATCTCCAGCAGTCAACAGGCCTGCAGTCAGTCTGTGACTGACTAGTCAATTACGATCAATATATTGACAAGCCCTGATGTAGAAGACCAGAGAAAATAATGCAGAGTTAGCTGATGTTCACACATTTAACAAAAAAAACAGCCATCACGAACAGCTTAAGAGTCAAAAATACAGTAATAAACTTCCTCATTAAGCTCAAGCCTTTAATTATTTCACGTACAGGAAAGAAAACAAGAACAAGCTCATTTTTTGTTTGTCAATTCAGCAACAGTGTTGAAAAACTAAAAAGCCAAGAATCCCTACAACTCAGTGGTGATGCCTTCAGGAACGCTGGTAATGAAATTATTGCAGACAAAATGGACGTCAGACTCACTACAGACATGTCAACTAACGCAGCAGTTTCAGAAATGACTCAAACATCTGATTTACATTCAGACAGTTTCTCTCCTGCAGCTCCTCTCAATAGTTGATTCATCAACCTGACGTGACTGGACGCTGCTAAAAGACCTTTTTCCTTTGATCAATACATTCAGACTGGATGTGATTAATCTTTAGGAGCAGCTTGATTGACATTAAATACATTAATGCACAAAACCAGATGATACCTTTGAGTTGGTGGAGCATATCTTCAGAACGTTAAGGCCTGGATAAAGGCTGATTTATGCTTTACTTTAAATATGCATACGATGCACACATCGAGCCATTCGTCCACATGAGGTGCTCTTTACGCCTGTACTTCTGACTTAGCTCCTGAGAGCTTACAGATAAGGCCCGAACAGAGCGGTACCACTGGGGATCATGTGTGAGGAGGTGCACCACAGAAAAGGCTGACTATTATCAAACAGCGGCCATGTCAGACCCTGATAATGTTCACCTGCCTCAAAGTGTTTAAAAGCTTCACACACCACCGCCATCTGCACAACCACCTTCCATTGTGCCTCCTTCTTAGCATCAACATCAGTGCTAACTTCTCGCCATGTTAGCTCACTTCAAATTTCTAATTCTTCTAAGTAAAGAAATAAAAGAATTAGATGTGCATCCTTCTTGGTATTTGGTCAATTTAGAGCACCGTCCAGTGCAATGGATCTACCAAAGTATAACAGCAGTAATGTTCAACCCGTTTGAAGCACACATATATTTTACTGCATAATCTACCACAACACTGCAAACCAGAGCAGCTTGAGCTTGTTTTTCAACAAGATGCACTTCCTGCTTCAACCAGGATTGAAATCTGTGTTCCCCACAGTCAAGGTCAAGCCTTAAGTCAATGCACCACCACAAGGGACAACATCAAATAGATAAGACTGGAAGTAAGAGAAAAGAAACAACACTGCTAAGGAGCTTTACAAAGTTCAAATGAAAAAAGTAATTATAAAATAGCAATGTCTGCGTAGTAAACACAAGACAAAGTACAAAAACAACACCAAAAAAGGTTTAGAACAAAAAAATGCTAAGTTCTCCATAACTGAGCCACGCTAACACCAGAAACACGTTGACACGTTACAGCACGCTGCCTTGCTCCAACATGGCATCAGTCCTGGTTTCAAGCATGTCTGCGTTACAGGTGCGCAACAGCATTGGCACCTTCTCCTGCACGCGCATGTGTGGCTTCGCCCATTCTCCCTCGCCGAGCCCAATCAGGAGGAATCAGTAGATTTCACGTCTGCCCCGCGGAGAGAACGAGAGCAGGCGCAGTCCGCTCTGTCTCTCATTATCTGCTGTCTGCTCGTGCAACCAGCCGCAGCCAGAGAAGAATACCTGTGTTCCCTTTGAAGTCCGAGCCCGACTACAGTAAATTATTAGGTTGCCAGCAACCCAGCTCCAGGCCCTTAGGACACCCCCTGGCTGTTCCACTGTGGGTGCCATTACCTGTCACTCCAGGAGCCGAGCATCCCTCATAGAGGCTAACAACAACTGCTCCGACTTTCTGTAGCGGCGTGCAAGGTTTATCCTCCTGCCCTCCCAGAGACGGAGGGATGTGAGTGAGTTTATGTAGGGCCTATAACAATAGAGAATGAGAAACAGGGAGGGAGAGAGCTGCACAGCAACTTAAATTAAATAGCCAACATTCCTTTAAAAGGAAGAGAAGGTAGCCTTTGGGCTCCAGACAAGTCTGCACTTGTAAAATGTGGAGGGAGAGAGAGAGAGAGGGAGAGCGAGTGATGACAAGTGCAGTGCTCCTCTCTTTGAGCAGAGCGAAACAGGAAGTGGCAGGGCCTGCTTCACATGGGGCCTCTGGGTTGCAGTGGCTGCCGCCTGGGAACATGTCACGGGCTCGAAAAACCGCCAGCTGTGACATCCTTACCACGCAGTCTCGAAATCAGCAAAAAGTTAGGAGGTCGCTGAAAGCTTGGCTTGACTGAGCCCATGTTTGGACGAGTTCAATTAAAAAAAAAAAAAGGGGGACAAAACTAGTAAACTGCCCCCCCCCAAAAAAAAAAAAAACTAAACAAAGGAATTCGCTGTTCGAGGAGTGATTGCTTCAAAAATGAAAACCTTCCTGCTGAGCACAACTTTTAACCAATTATCCAATACAGACAGATAATGAAGGCGCTCCAGTTGCTGCTGCTTCCTGCGAGCACAGGAAGCTCTCCTCTGGTCTGCACAGACGATGCCTTTCCTCTGTTTCACAAGGCAAAAATCACCAAGGGTAATCAATTATATGCAGACACTAATTATTGAACACTGTCTGCACTGTGTCGCCCCCCCCCCCCCCCCCCCCCCCCACCACACACACACACTGTCAGCTGGTGAGTCCTATAGGAAAGTAGGGGAGGATGGGAGTGACTTATCACTTGTCAATTTATGCACAAAGAATGAGATCTGCATTCTTAATGTACATTCTGTCTGGTGATTGACAACAAAACATGAGGCTTGGAGCTGATTGTTCAAGCCTATGCAATCACAGTGAAAATAACACACGTGACAATTCATTTATATGTGCAGATTATGCTCAAATAATACATAGGATAAAACTGCAAAAGGTCACTATCGCTTAAAGGTTCCCACAGTCCATCCATGGCCCAACATAACTCTCTCTCTGAGTATATTAAAGTGATTTATAGTTTGGGATAAACACGAAATGAGAGCAGTCGTAAAAGTTCACCAGGAAAACGCACGCGCGCGCACAGACACACACATACACACACACGGCTACCTGAACTTGGTTTTACCAAACGAAAAGCAACTTCCACGCCTCAGACACACGAGTAAAGTTGGGTGACTTTGTTACAGAGCTCGGGAAAAAGTTGATTTTCTCCCATAAATGACCTAAATCGTGAGTTTTATCCGGGCCGTCCGGGGATGCCGTGCAGCCAGCCGTGCACAGCGCTCCTCCTGTCTGGACGCTACCGTCCGCTCGGGCTGCGGGGGGACAAACCGCGGCTGTCCGGAAAAAAACTAAACTACCACCAACATCTTAAACATCCCAAATAAAATCTAAACACTTTTAATAAGCGTCCAAGAGTGAAGTTTAAACGATGTACTCACCCGCAAAACGAGAAAAGGCGACAAGAGAGGAGACTAATAGCTTTCCTGCTGAAAGTTGCCGTGTGTCAGTGGGAAAAAAACATTGTACGCGGAAGTGCACATCAGAAAAAAAAAATGGTTGATGAGGAATGTGTAAAAAAGTAACAGTGTTGTATAACAAAGTGACAGCAATAAAAAATGGAAATATTAGTAACTTCTTTTCTCTGTTTATGTGTGATTTGCGGCAGGACTGTTTGAAAAATGAAGTAGTCTGTGTAAACGTATTGTTTCCGCGCGGTGTTACACTGTAACTCTTCCCCACTGTACCACACTGAACAGAGAGAGCACAATGTTTACCTGTTTAAGTTTGTAGAAGTTACTCGTGATTATTTTAAAATATTGTCTATAATAGATTAGTCAATTTTACCAAGCAAAACTGCTTCAATGCGGCGTTTTGCTTATTGTTTGGCATTAATAATCCCAGCAGGTTTTTAAAGATAAATGCTACTTTTTACTTCTGCGCTGCACACTAGAAATTCAGGTTTAATTTATTATTAGGTTGAGGTTGCATTGTCTTGAAAAGTTTAGGAAGTGTGCTATTCCCAGTGGTCTACCTGGCTGTAAATGAATGAAGCGCACTGTTGTCGCTCGTCTTTGCAGATCACAGCTGTTTGAAGAGCATGTGTCTCTGTGAAATCAAGGCAGCTGTTTACAGAGCTGACAGAGGGCTGACATTGTACTCGAATCCTCCTCTGGGGACAGATTTTTATTTGAATTGGCCTCATGGCGCCATCCCGCGGAGAAACGTGGTCATGAGACCGTGAATTCAGTCAAAGTGATCTGAGGGATTTGCACGTTCTCCCTTTGCCTGTGTTTTTTTTTTCCAGGTACACCAGCTTCCTCCCACAGTCTAAGAAGGGACAGATTCCCAGATTATGACCTTTTTTTTTCTAAAAATGATCTATGTATATAATTGACATGTTTGCTTTAGGTCACTTTATTTTATTCATTGTAAAAAATAAAAACAAATCATTTCAAATGATACCAAACTAAACTATCAGCTGCTTGAATCAAAGGGAGCAGAAAGAGGAATAAAGTTATCTCCTCTGCCCTCTATCTCATTCAATCATATTCTTTAAACATAAAAAAATATTACTAATCCCATACTAAATATGCTTCATCCCATTAATTTATCTTGTTCTGTGTGTTTTTATGTGCTTCAGGTAAATTGTATTTATGAGTATGTATGAGTTTTATCCTTTTCAGTTTCTTTACAACAATATGTAATGAAATTGTTATAAGTACAGATTATTGTCATTAATATAAGTATTACTAGCAGTTGTAGTGACAATAGCGGTTGTATGTTGTTAGAGTCCCTTAAAGTATTTTAAATTGTGTAATTACTTGCCATCCATTTGCATTATTTTTTTCCTTCACGTATCATCACATTTATTCATATAAAATATATGAAACCCTTAGCCTTTACTACGACAGCAAAAGTGTGTCTAAAATTGTATAGAAAATAGAAAAATTCTATCTTTATTTCATCCATGAAAGATATGTAAAATAGATAAGTAAATAAATAAATAAATAAAGTTGTTAAAGCCCTCGGAAGTTTGCATGAATCACTTTACTGAGAGCAAGAAACAAAAGAAAGCAGATCAGACGGCTCACAATACCGTACATCACTTTAAAACAAGTGACCTTTGACTTGGTTTCAAGGTTAAATAATAATTTAATTTTCTCTTGAAGGAATTCATCTTAGATTCACAAGTGAATTGGTAACAACTTCTCCAAAGTGATCCAAACTATCCAAATTCAACTTTTTAGAATATTGAGTTATGAAAGTGGCTGTGAGTCAGTATGAAATCACCCAGAAAGTCCTGTTGGGATAAAACTGACCTCCTGATCTCAACCTGTCTGTGTGTGCTCACCATTCACACGGTTCAGGGTCACACTCATAAATTATTATATTTAGCAGAAACATGTTCTGACTGGCCACTGTAAGTTCTGCAGTTAAGAGCAAGAGGTCCTCACGTTGTTTGATTTTCTGTGAGATTGTACAAACACTCCTTGGTCAATAACCTCAGAGTCCAAACATCCCACTTTTACAGAAATGATCTTTTTAAGCCTTTTGAACTGTCTTCTGAATCATCACCACAGCAGAGAGCTTCGTGAGGGACGTCTTCTTCTTTCTGCTCACCGAACCTTTACTGATGATCTTGTTTGATTTCAGTATGTCATCAAAAATTGTCATTTTCAGGCACTTAATGCACCCAAAAGACACATTTCTGGTTGATATTTCCTCATAGGCCTCACGATAACTTATGTATTAAGCAAAAACTTCAACAGGTCTTTCCAGGGGATGAAGATGAAATACAAACAATCACATTTTTGTTTTAGATCATGGTGAATGAATAATTATGAATACACTTTGTTGAGATAAAGACGTTACTTTCATTTTAGCATTGTCCTACTGTTTAATGTCAAAAATCAAAACCGAGAACAGAAAATTGTAACTTAAGTTCATTAAACAAATGTACATGAGTATGAAAGACCTGCTAAAATTAGTTTATTTGTGAAACGGTGTGTATTTGTTGACTATTTGAAAACTTCCACAATTTTTAATTCCTTGGGAGTTTCACATTATTTGTTTATGTGTTGCCAGCTGCCAACATTAAGTTAAAAAAAGGAAGAATTATTAACGATCACCTACAAAAAATTTACTTACATAATTAATCTTAATTTGGTTTAATCCTGTGCTGTTTTCTATGTAAAAAAACACACACATGAAAACTTTGAATATTCATTCAGTTATTTTATTTTATGTACGAAATCTGATTAAGTATAATGTGTTAAAAAAAATCAGTTTAGTCTGAATATATTTTAAAATTAGATTTTTTAGTTGCAACTATACAGTTACGTCTGAAATAATGGTTATATTTAATTTTAATAAACAATTCAGTGTGTATTTGTTGAAAAGTAACATAAATTTCACCAAAGTCGCTCTTGCCGGTTGTCGTTGCTCTCACAGTTAAATCATCCAACAAACTGACAGTCAACAACAGTCCACTATCCAGAATAATATTTATTGCTTTTGAAGATATTAATCTTTTTCTTCTTTTGTACTTTCGACTTGTCCTCTTTTACAGTAAAACAAAGAATAATGACAGGTAAAACCACTGCATTGCCATTTTTGGATGTGTACACACACATACACACACAAAGGAAACAGTATTTACAGCTGTTAGTACGTGATCTCCACGCGGAGCTTGACTGGAGGCCTTTTTCCTGTAGCAACTCAACAAACATAGAGCTTTACATTAACTTTACAATAGAGCTTTCACAACTAGTCGTTATACCGCCACTGTTTGACAAACCATCGGCTATAAAGGCTATGAAACTGTACAGGACGGTGGAATCTTCACTCTGTGCTGAGAAAACCGGGCCGTCCAACAATGTTGTTCATCAGATTTGGGGTTGAGCAATGATCAACAGTTCATATTCATATTTTTTTTCCCCCTCCCCACTGTTAAAATGTCCTCAAGCAAACCAAAGTGCCCTGCTGGCATGGACAAAAAGCATTGATTGAAAAATAATCAAAACAGATTTTGAGGGGAGGATTTAAAAAAAAAAAAAAAAGAAAAAAAAAAGAAAATGCAAAGACCAATATTATTCACATTTGACTAATTACTGTACAGTTACACTGAGTGAATGCTAACTAGGAAAATAAGTCTACCGGCATGTTTTTGAACCCAAAGGGTTCTGTTACACTGGGCATCTGGAAAAAGAAGAAGAAAAAAGAAAAAGAAAGAAAATGACCAAAGGGCACAATTAACGGGGGTTGAGGAAATCAGAGACAATTCCCAAAGTGAACTCTGTCCTCATCATAGAAGAAAAAAAAAACATCTTCAGAGTGCAGATATTCTGCCGTTAATAATTTAAACTTTGATACACCTAAGCTTATAATTTTTCCAACATGTTTAAATACTGAATTAAATCACAACAATACAGCTAAATTTTTTATCATAGTGAATAATCAATTAAATGTCATGTACAACATATTAAAATATATACACAGAAATATCCATACAAATTGTAGTTTGTCCAGCTCTCTCTGCTCTCTTTTTCCTTCCGAGGAGAAACATCACAGGGATCCACAACACAAAAGAAAATCATCGCAAATGCTCACAGTTGATGCAATTTTTTAAAAATTGTGGATTTCAAGCATTAAAATTAATATACAGGAAACAATAGCAACCGAAAAAAAAAGGGGGGAAAATAATTTCAGAGCAGCACATTGACGGACAGGATCACAGAGATGAGGTGGGTTGGTGGAAGGAGATGTTGCGCAGAATAACCACTAGATGGCAGTATTTGACTACATCTCCAAAGGCTTGATTTTTTTTTTTATGTAGTCCAAATCTCAAGAATTACAGGACAAATCTGTAAAATTGGATCGATCTGAGCAATATTTGTTGCTCTGTTCTGTTAGTATAGGGATGTTGTTTGTTAATGTTTGTCAAGGCCGGCGTGGCTGTGTTGTAATTTACCACCTCGCTGCCTTCTTTCATCGCTCAGCTGCAGACGGCAAATCGTAGGAACACCGTAAAACAAGTCTACAAACCATGGAGCGAACATTCGGTGTGAGGGATCAGAAGAGAAAGGACAAGATGGTGATGCGGACGGCCGACAGCCTTAAAAACTCCACACCCTGTGTATCCTGAGATGGACAAGTCGGTGCTGTAATGGGCTGTTGGCAAGTGGAAAACTTACACAGCAAACAGTGAAACTGTAGTTTCAGAAGTGAAAAACTTAACTGCTTTTCCTGTAAAAAAAGAAGGATTGATCACTTAGAGGAGAGACTTTGGAGAGAAGAAGAGAGTTATCAGAGCGTAGACTGGCAAAGATGGTGGACGCATCAGAAAATGTCTTAGCTGTGGATCATTTTGAGAGTCTCTGCCTCCCTGTGTCTTTCGTGCAGAGCCATGGACGGGGAGAGCGACGGTGGCAAGGACGGGGGAGGAGGGGTGATGGGCATCAGGCTCTTCAGAGGGTGAGGGGACACTGGAGGGGGGAGGGAGGTGATGGGGGGCAGCACGCTCCCTTTCTTCCCGTCCAGCAGGAGCTGCGGCCGGCTCGCCAGGCCGGACTCCTTCCCTGTGCCGAACTCGTGGTCGTTTTCGTTCTCTGAGCTGCAGTCGCTCAGGTCGGTTATCTCCAGGTCTGAGTCTGACTCGGGGTCCTGCTTCACTCCCCCTCTCCTCTCCGTGGGGCTCTGCTGGCCCGTCCCGGTCCCGGCTCCCAGGCTGACCGCCCCCAGGCTGAGGCTGAGCCCCGTGCCCGGAGGGTTGGCCTCCGCCCGCTCCCGCTCCCCGATTGTCGCCCCGTTGCCAATGTCTGTCCGGCCCAGTGACAGGCTGCCCTGGTAGGGCGGCAGGCAGATCCGGGCCGGCTGACCACCCGCCGTGCCGTTCGTCCCGCCGGTTTGCCCCGCCGCCCCCCTCTCACCTCCGCCGGCCTCCCCTGGGGGGAGGAGAGAGGAGAAGGGGTGAGGCAGCTGGGAGAGGCTGCTCTGCAAAGGGTTGGGGTAAAACTGGGAGGGGTAGAGGGAGCCGGGGGGTAGTTTGGGGCAGTTATTGAGAGAGAAGGCCCCTGGGAGGTAGGGGTTGAAGCCCCAGGGGTAGTCAAAGGGTGGGCTGCGAGGGTACGGGCCCAGCAGGGACGGGGGCTTGGAGTAGCACGGAGCACCTAGGACAGAGAGAAGCCAGAGACGGAGGTTAGCGCTGTGAAGGGCCAAAGGTTTCCTGACATACAACATCCAAGAGTGTTCACTAATTACAGCCAGAAGTATTAGCAAGTCTAATCAGGAGCCACAGGGGCTCACTCTGGTACGGCAGCGAAAACCTGATGGTTCATATATGCATGCCAGAACTGTGTGATACGCACGCTTCACACTGCAGCTGTGAACACAACGATTCTGCACTGCAGTGAAAAGTAATCAGGTAGAATCCCCCTTACCTAAATGGTTTATTATTTCGCCATATATATCTTAAATAAGGGAAACATTTAAAGTTTTCGCGCCTCCAGTTTGATGGCGCATATATCACCGTGACACTGGATCTCGTGTCCCTGCGGTGGTTCGGCATGCCATCGCATCGTCTTATATGAAACCCCAGGAAAACCTCACCGCCTAGTAAATTAAATCCTGCGCTGTTTGAATTCAGTTCCTCGTGAGCTTTTTATTTGATGACACAAAAGTGAGGTTACTGCAAGGTGATGCTGGGATTCAATTTTAATGAACAAACAAAAGCGTTGCCTCTCGACCTACTCTACTTCCTTCCAAATGACAAACAACTCAAAGATTCTCTCTCTGCTGCACCCTCCACCTTCTCCCCATCTTTTCCCCCCTCTCTCTCTCTCTCCCTCTACTCTTTCACTCTGATATTTACTATGCAGGGCTAATTTGACAGTGGTGAAGTCTCTGCGTGCTGGGCCAGGAGTAGCTGGCAGACACATGAATATTGAATCAGTCAGGCAGGCCTCACTTGCTTATGAAAACACAGTAATGGGCGCCCACAGGCCACAAACTGAAGCCTGCACCCTCAATTAGGGCCTTCCTGCCTGGGAAGGGATTAGGACAGCGGGGACACATGGGAGGGAAAGGAGGGTGAGAAGGGAAGAAGGGGGGAATAGGACCCGAGGACAAACAGAGTGGGGAGGAGGAGGAGGAGGAGGAGGAGGAGGGAGGGAGGGAGGGAAGGGGTGAGCAGGTTGTGTGATGATCATTGCATGTGTGCCAGCATATCTATTTACACACCATCTCTGCAGCTCTGCAGGTTCGCGTGCACGAACACAAACAGAGGCATATGCGCACGTATTCCCCGATCAGGCGAGTGCAAACGCAGGAGAGGACAGACGTGAAGAATCGCGGCGGTTGGATGAGGTGGATGCATTCTTCAGCCCCGAAACTCGTCTCTTACCGCCGCCGACATGTATAATTCACAGGGTAACCTGGCCTCTCGCACTTGAAGCGCAGCCTCACTGCAGGCTGCTGTGGGACAGCCATCTCTCTTATTTCCTTTAACAATAAATGTTCATGCCTCCCCATATCCTCATTCCTCTCCCCGCTCTCTTCCTCTCCCCCCCCCCCCCTTCTTTTGTTTATGGTCTGTTGTCTGCCTGACACCGCCTATGGACGCTCCATACAAGCTGCCTCTTTCCGACTTTCTTCCTTGGATGCGGGAAGACTTTTAATTTTGCAGTGGCGCTCAGAGTTTCGGTCCCAACTCTTGCTATTCTTTCTGCTCACCTGAACTGAGGAAAGGGAAAGTGTCCAGTCTCAGTTTGTCTCCTTCGGGTGCCGGTGCCGCGGTCCCTCGATCAAAGAGGGATGCTCCTCTGCCGGTGTCTGGCAAGCGAGGAAACAGGGACTGTATGGCCTGAGTGACAGAGAGAGAGAGAGAAAGAGAGAGAGAGAGAGATGTGGAAAAGGGGATTAAAATATAAGTTGGTGACATGAACAAAAATGTCCTGAATAGAGAGCATGTGTTCCTACAAATCTGCCCCGGCGATGCGGCTGCACCGCGCCGGGTAAAGTCGAGTGTTGACAGCGGCACCCCGCAGAGCGTGATGCAAACAGGGACACAGCCGCGGCAAGGACAGGATGAAAAAAAAAAAAAAGAAAAAAGGGTGTCAGGGGACTCGGGCTAAAAAGGGAGGCAGGAGGACGCGGCGGCTCAGAGACTCAAAGGCAGGAAAAGTACAGAGTCAAATGGAGACCAGCGATTAAGATCACGGGCACAAAAGGATAAATGACAAGAAGATTAAAAAAAAAAAAAAAGAAAAAAAAGAGGGATTGTGGGACAGTTTGGGGAAAGGGACACGAGAGAAATAGGAATGAGATGTGAAACAATGACATCCACTCAGGAAGCAGGGCGGCTGTGCGAGTCGCAAGTTTTCTGTCTTAAAATACGCGAAGGTGAGGGAGTCGAGGTAAAAAAAAAGTGGAACGGTTGAATATGAGGAATAAAGAGGACAAAGGCAGGATTTTTTTTCCCCTCCTAACACGACCGTGGATCAATAGTATCTGTCACCCCCGCAGCCCCGAAGTTTGAAAGGCGAGGACTGTACTCCCAGGCTGCGAGATCTGCGTTGCTTAACAAACCGCATTAATGACCCGCCATTGATCTGATCTGACGCGACCCCTTTGCTTTCTATTTCTTTCATTTTCAATCAATGACACATGGATACGCCATCGGAGACACTGATGAGAGAAGGAGGGGATAACGGCTTCTTTTGTTTTAAGGGCAAGTTAAAACCGTCGTTCCCCCCCACCACCCTCCCCGGTCTCCTTCAGAGCCCGCGCCTCCTTATCCCCACCTTAAGGATGGCACAGACAAATGATGGATGAATCTCTCCTACTGTACTTTCAAGTTACGTGCACTTTCTGGGGACATTAGTCACCTGAAATAAGATTAAGTGCACACCGGCGCTCAAATCCAAGTTTAAAAAAAATAAAAAAATAAAAAAAAAACCCTCTCTTCAACAAATTGTGAGGCTGCATCAATAATCGAGAGCTGAATTTGAAACAATTAAATTGATTTGTTCATTTTTTTTAAGCACGCCTCTAAATATCCAAGCACTTTAATAGGCGCACAAGTGAAGTCATAACATTATTTTCCAGGCAAATTAGGACATTCTGGCTCCTGCTGTTCTCTTTAGGTTTTCTGATACAATTTGCCAGTGTAAAAATTTTACAATCTCTCAGGGCAAACAATAAGTGAATTGTAGTCTATTATGACCATTAGAGACAGTGAATAAAAGATAGCTCTGATGAATACCACCACTCTCTTGTTAAAAAAAGGGAATGCACAGTAGGGGCCTGAGAAATATCATGGCAAAACAACTGCACTGAAATGGATTTCAGATACCTGAATTAAATCAGTGCTGATAAAAAATTAAATACTGAAGCAAGGTGTCTTGCTATATTTTCTGTTCTTACACATTTCTCTTCCTTAAATTATCAAATAGTTTTCATGGACATTCAAGCCTGCGCGAGTCTCATGAACCACATTTGTGAGACGACAAAGGGGTGGACATTCTATACGCTGCAGCATATCAATTTTTATTGCTCAAAATAAGGTAAAGTGCAAATCATTATTCAGCCGCACCCTCTCCCGAGCGGTCCGTCCCACCCTTCATACCTCCGGGCTGCAGTCTGGTGTGGTGGTGCCCCCGTTGAAGTGGTTCTGTGCCAGAAAGAAGGGAGAGTTGGCCATGTCCAGGATGGGATAGTTCACCAACACCACCTTACTGAAGTTAAACTTGTAGGTGAAACGCTTGCCTTTGGTTTTGTGCAAAATACGCTTGTTGTAGTAATACCTGCAGAGAAGAAGGAGGAGGAGGAGGAGGAGGAGGAGGAGGAGAGGATATCGATGGAGGGATGGAGTGGAGTGATAAAGGAAAAAGGAATAGGAAAAGAGGAGGGAAGGATTAATATAATGCTCACATCAAGGTTTTGTGTTTCATCACTATAAGAAGAGAATAAGTAAACAACTTCAGTGCTGTGAGGCAAGAGCTATGCTGATTTCCCACTGTTTTTATTCATCTCCTCCTTCTTCAGATCAATTCTGTCTGACTGCCTTTATTCGATACAAGATGGTTTGTAAAGTGAAATTTTATTCAGCTGTTAACAGACAAGAAAACACAAATCTCTTTGAACCCCAAACTTGCAGAATGAAAATTTCCTTTTATTAGGCACAAGCCTATTTATCAAGTTTTAAAAAAGTATGACTTCAGTCATATAATATAAAAATATAATATCATAAAAACAAATTGTAAATGTATTTTCTAATTAAGAAATTATCTATAGCCCTAAATTGAAAAAGTCTTCACATGTTAAAGAAAAGAAATATAAAATCAGACACAATGTTTGAATGAGAACATGTTAGAATTGTGCACAAAGCAGCATATTCAGTGCAAATGGGAACAAACACCATGATCATAAAAGCCCCAGACACTAACCCAGCATCTGAAACAATCAGAAGCTGTTTGGACCCTGAACGCGTCGCGTAAATGACATGACACCGAGAAGCTGTCGCCACTTCCAGCAGCAAAGCGCACTGACAAAGAGGTGGGACAACAACAAGAGCGGTCTCCATGGGAACGACCTCCGGTGTCTCCCGCTGGGCATGTCAAGCCGTCATCATGCCAGTTTCCTCTGCCACCCACAGAGGTGTCAGAAAGTACAATCTGCCAGGATGCCAGGTTGATCAGTGGTGAAGGGGAAAACACGGAGCCATCTGGTCCAGGTGAAGGAGCCGAGTGCTCAGGTGTGGGGGAGCTCAGAGGAGGAGGAGGAGGAGGAGGAGGAAGAGGATAGAGTGGGGTGATACAAATAAAAAAAAAAAAAAATAAAAAAAACAAACCTGCGGATGTGTTATCCCGAGATACAAGTTCAAACACCGGACTGCGCTTCTTCCTGCATTTAGATTTCTTTGTTTGAAAGTGGTGCACGGAGCAAATTGCAGAATGCATTAGACGACCTCAGCACTAAACGCAGGCGAGCGCCGCTTCATTATGCAGTTGCACTATATCAACAAACACAGCGGCCATGTACATATCAGCATGCATCCACATTGGCTGAGCCCGGTGCAATGATGTGTACATGTTTTGCTTTGCGTGGCAATTGTGCCGTGGCCCTTAATTGAGCAATTAAGTGAGGCTAATTAAGAAGGCTAATTGTGGCCCCAGCCAATTCATAACAATTAGACGCTGACGACAGCCCCCATTAACAGGGGGCCAAAGGAAAGCGGTGGGGGGGACTGGGTGGGGGGGGACTGGGTGGGGGTGGGCGGGGGGGCGCCAGTCGGGGTAGCGCCTATTTGCATAAGAAAATTGTGAGTGTGTGTGGTTTGGGGGGGTATAAACTGCTGAAGGTGTAAAGTGTGGCATTGTTTTAATTACTTCAGGCAAGTTGGGTGCAGAGCAGTTTCTCTGCTCTGAAGAAGTCCGAGCAATTTCTCAATGAGGCTTAATATTGAAATCCCTATTGAATTTTTTATTTGACAGCTCAATGGTGAACTTTCCATTAGGATGTCCACAGATAAGGAGAAATTGAGGATATTGACGTTCCCCAGGAAAGGTCCCACCTTTATCTTTCCATTTTGGAAAAAGAGAGACGTTGAGTGAGGATTAAATCCAACGAGAGCAACGCCATATGTAAACCCCAGAGTGATAAACAGCGCTTGACATTCAAGCGCATCACCCACCTCAGTGCTCTGCTCAGCTTGTCGTAGTTCATGTGGGGTTTGCATTTCCTGATCCCCCACAGCCGGGCCACCTCGTCCGGGTCCTTGATGACGAACTCGCCGTAGTCCCCCTGCCAGGCGATCACGCCCTGGTACTCCTCCTTCTGCAGCAGCTCCAGGATGAAGTGCCACAGCTGGATCTGCCTGGAGCCGGGGCTCGACTCGGGCTTGTACGCCCAGTCTGGGAAGGCGAACCCTGGGCAGAGGGGGCAGGAAAAGGAGGTGGATGAGGTGCGGGCCCGTCATTTGTCCCGCCGCTCGCTGGGGGGGATAGCTGTCCGGATGACTGATGAGTGACGGCGGTGAGGGATGGTGTGTTTAATATCACAGCACGTGCCTTGAGCAATGTTAGTCTGAGCTAATGCCCTCTAGCCTCAACAGATTGGTCAGCGGGATGATGACAGCTCGCCGGGAGAGATCAGATTGATGCGGCTCATGTCTGAATTTTAAGAGCCAACTGTATGCACATCATGGATGAAGTTCAGGAGCTTTTTGACTCAGTCCAAAGAGAATCTGGCGCTAACTAGCCTTGTAAAAATATGAGATATAGAACCAATTACCACCAGAAATTCAATCTGCTTGGCAATGTGCACGTGTATGGTTAATCTTTGTAAATAGCTGAATATTTCACTTGGATTTCAGCATGTAATTTTGATGAAGTTTTGTCAGTAGGGTATCTAGTTGTTTTGGTGCTCTGGTTTTTTTATTTATTTATTTTTTCCCCCAATTAACACTCCTGGTTTGGGACAAGATTAATGATTCGTTTGAAAAATTCTGCACACATACAATCAAAACTTCACGCAGATTTGACAGAACCAAGCAAGACTGGCGCGGCATCACCTGCCTTCAGTCACAGTTCGGCGGCACTGACCTGGCGTCCAAAGGGCGGGCACAGGGGGGAGAAGCAGATCGCTGACGCAGTTACAGTCCATGGCTCCACAACACCTGAAACACAACAGAGAGGAAACGCCGTCTTTATACGAGTGAAACCAGGAGAACAGACACCGGCATCTCCCAGAAAAAATGACTGACTTTAGGAGGAATCAGCGAGCCAACAGGTCTTACTACTGTGAGCAGAAGTTGTAGAGAGTAAACTTTGTTGAAAATGGAGGTATTGCATAAGGGTCTAAAGGTGCAATATGAATTCAAAATCATGCCGTAAATCGATGTGAAATATAGCAAGGTTATGTTTCATATGTCTTTGGTAGAGATCAGGTGTTTGATGGATGTGATCTTGTGTAGCCACCTGAGGCTGCGTCTGATGCAAGGCGGTGGACATCCCTATAGTGCATTTATGAACAGGAGGAATTAAATAGACTTTTGAAAGCCAACTTAAAAGCTGAGCCACATTATACATTAAAAACAGAGCTTTTAAATATAGAACATGCTTCGGTTTCTCCATGCTGGAGTTTGTGAGAAGCAGAAACTACACCGTTAAGCTGAGAATCTCTGTGCGTGTAAAGTTTGGTTGAAAGTTACACACGGTTTGGTTTAATGGGCTCCAAGAAAGGGAAAAACTTCAGGTGGCTTAGAAAACTGAATCAATTCTACAAACATATATTTTTTTCAATCAGTTTATTAAGTGTTGTCATCCATTTTTATTTCAAAATTCAGAATCAGAATCGACATAAAAACACAGAAATTAAGAAAAGTAATATACACAATAGTAACCATAAAACAGTGGTCAAAGATTAAAAGTCTCATTCTATAGAGATACCCCGGCCTTCCAGTGTACATTATATTTAGAATAATTATCAACATTGAACTCAGTGTTTCCATGGATTTTAAAATTGCATCATCTCTACATATGAAATCTTTTTTGTGGTCTAAAGTTACTCAAATTGTAACATAAGTAAACATAAAAAAAACTTTAACTAAAAAATTGTATTAATCTCTTTAAAAAGTTATAACTCGGGATGTATTTAAAACAAATGAATTAGCTGCAGGAAAAATAATGTGATCATCTGATGATGAAAGTTAAATACACTAATATGTGTAATGTCACAAAAAAACGTGTAGTAGTGGGTTAGACGTAGGAATTTTCATTCTAAATTATTGCAAAAAAAACAAGAAAATATAGAAAAAAAGCAAAGCTCAAGAAAACTATAAGAACCTCTAAAGTTTACCTTAGAAATATGTAATATAATGACTGAGTTTTCAAAAACAAATTAATAGAAAAGGTGAGAATATAAAAAATAACTGGAATATCGTGATCATCTGAAAGGAAATCAAACACACTGGTATGTTTTTGACGTCACCAAGAAAACAAAATGTGCAACAAATACACTGCCAGACCGAAATGGATTAAAGTCTACAAAATATGTGACATTTCAAATAAGTCCACTGTTGAGGAGCAGAGCTGAGTGGAAAAACTTGAAGAAAGCAGAGGTCCATGACAGCGATCGAAACAATGGATCAACATGGAAGAAATTAATGTTACCTCTGCAATGTGTTAAGTATCATCATTACATTTTTAACTTGTAGTTCAATTTTATTCATATTTCTCTTTTTCATTTGCAAAAATACTAAATAAAAAGTAAAAAGTTAATAAGCACATATTTATCTTTTTTTTTTTTCTTACTTGTTTATTTTCGAACCAATAGGAGACTTTGGCTTATGTTTTTATGTTTATTCATGTACGGCACTTTGTGTCAACTGTGATTAATTTTAAAATGCACTCGACGAAGAGAAGCTTTTTTTAAAGCACCTAACAATCCTTAATAAAATAACCAGAAGTGAGCATGAACCAAACTGTTGATTTTTCACGGTAAACAGCATGTGTGTGTGTGTGTGTGTGTGTGTGTTTGTGTGTGTGTGTGTGTGTGTGAAAGGAGGGGTGTGCTGCGTTATTAAATGAGAGCTTACAACGACAACGTGCTGTAGATTAGAAGCCTCTCGGTGTGTGCTGACAGGGGGAAGCGGCGGATTCCAGTGTTTCCATGACAGACAGGAGGACTGCGAGCCGGGATCAGGTTTGGATATCACACTTTCATCAGGGTTGTTTTACAAAGCTCAGATGGAAGAGATGCCCTGCTGCTACACTGGTATCTTTAATGCTGGCCTCTCTATCTCTGCCTTCACTCTCTGCCTCTATTTAATTATGCTCTGTGAATTTTGGATTTTCCCTCCAGCATTGAAATGGAACGTGAATTATTAAGGTGTGTTTGTATAAATTATTATTGCTAACTCCAGGCATTTCTCACTCTCTCTCACTCTGACCGGCTCTCTCTTTCTCTCGCTCGCTCGCTCTCACCCCGCTCCTAGCCTTTGGATTGTGGCCCCTCTTGCTCTCTCCTCCTGCTCTTCATCCTCCTTGTTTTCATGCCGCTCGCTCTTTCTTCAAATGCGGAGCTGACACTCATCCCATCTCACTCACGGTTTTCCCCCCGCATCATTCCTGTTATCCTTGTTCCCCCTTTCTTTAAGGAAAAAAAAAAAACTTATTCTTATTATCTCTGGCTGCTCTCCTCATCCTTCCATAAGGGGTCAAAGGTGACATCGGGGTTCAAACAGAGCTGGAACTTCTATCTTCAAACACAGCTCCTCATTTTCATGTGGGACTTTTCACAAAAAAACTATACGAATGTAATCAATAGCAGATATCATTTGTCTTCTGCGGGAGACCGAGGGGAGTTCATACAACGCGCCCAACACGACGTGATTAGAAACTATTCCAGAATGTATGTCCTTCCATTAAAACGTCGACGTCGAACCCATTCATCTGACTGAAAGGCCCCCGCGAAGATCAGTCTTTAAAAAATGAGATATTCTTTGTGTTGGAGGTAGTAATCTATAAGTTTCTGCTCCCCTGTGGGCTACGGGTCATCAATACTGCATCATCTCTTTCATTTACCATATTCTCATGGTCCGCGGCATGTATAAGCTCATCTCCTCCGAGGAAAATATATATGTGTGCTCCTATCTGTCGGAGTCTCTCCAGCTTCCTTCCGCACCACCTACGCACTACCTCAAATCTATATCCATCCTCCCGTCTACTATCCAAAAGCATATCTATACAGGTGAATCCTCCTTTCCTGTTTCCCACCTCCTTTCTATTCACTCACACACACACACACACACACACACACCTATCCACTGTATTCTCCCCCTCCCTGCCAGCCTCCCTCCCGTCCCACCCATCTCCTTTTCTCTCCCTCACTCCTGCTCTGTGTGTTTTGCTTCGGCGCAGTAATTTTCCGTTTGATTTCGGAGGTAATGCATTTTTTACAAATCAAAGAGGAAGCCAGGCTGCACCCCCCCCCTTTCCTCCTCCTCCTCCTTCTTCTACACTTTCTCTCTCACTCTCTCTCTCTCTCTTTCTCTCTTTCACTCCCTCCCTCCTCCTGCTTCCCTCCCTGCCCAGTCTCCCGTTCTCGCCCCCCTCGGCCCCCCAGGCCAGAGAGGAGATAAAGGAGCCCCCATCATTTCCTTGTTAGTTTTGATTTGGGCAGCACAGGGCTTTCAAGTTCCCCCCATCACCCCCAGAAACATTATAACTAGCAGCCCAGGGAATACTGTTCCTCGTACGCACACACACACACACACACACACACACACACACACACACACACACACACACACACACACACACACACACATGCATGCACAGACTGTCAGATACAGGCGCTCACACAGATTGTAATGGATTGTGCATACACAGTAAACACACAGTCTCGAGCAGAAGCGGCACAAACACGCAGGTATTCAGGTAGTCGTCGCAGACACGGCACACAGAATAAGACATGGAGCCCATAGATATTGACTGAATCAATATTGACACACTAACACACATCTCAGTACGCTCATGGAGAGAATGCACTTTGTTTACTAAAGACGCCGCCGCGCCGATCGGCGAGGAGAGACGCAGGCAGACGAAAACAACGCAAACGCGCTTCATTTTGACTGAGGACACAGCGGCCCAAACAAAAGGGTCCCGCTCCAACAAAAGGTCACCCGTGAAAACCCGGGGTGGATGATGGATCACGCAGATACCTGTGACAATGGTAAACTCGGAGAGGGGCACCTGCAACAGCCACGCTGCGAACAAAAAGAACACATTCAGAGCTCAAAGAAAAGCCGGGGCCGTTCTCCTCCACATGTTGTGAAGCGCAGAGTCGAGCGAGAGGATCATTACTGCTGGAAACCCTCTGGTGTGTCGATGATTCAGAGGCTTTTCATTCTTCAGTCGACTTGAAAGAGTGCGCTGGGTTTTTTTGTGACAGGGTTTACTCTCTGTTTAAGACACAACAACGCAAGGACACGCACATGCACACACACACACACACACACCCACATTCGCTCAGTCAAGGTTGGGAGGGAAAAGGGTTTTACAAACATGCAAACATGTCATCTGTGTGTCTTCTGGTTTTTTAGTGCTTGACAGTGAAATGTATGCAAAAAGATCCCATCTGCAGACTGAGGAGAGTCCTGTCTAAACCCACAATGCACTGCACCACGGTCACCACGCCATAAACTCTGAACAGGAAAACCAGTGACACATTCCTTTAAGAGAAAATAAAGTCACTTATTTCAGTTTTTGCTTTTTCCCCCCCGAGTGCTGAACCTGAAGAGGGTTTTGGGTTTTTCTTTTTCTTTTAACAACCACAATTCAAATAAAGTTTGTTGCTTTTAGGTAACTTTTGTATCATGTAGTTCCAGTTGACCTGAATTAAACCTGCTGGTGCAAAGAAACCCGTAACCCTGAACTGAATAAAACAATCTAAAAGATGGATGGATGAATGGATTATCAAAGCAGAAGAAATAGAAATACAATTTAAGAACAATAGTTCCCAAAGGCTGGATAATTCACTCAAAACAATTCTAAGTGAATCAACGAATATGTATAAGCTGAATTACAATAAAAAACAAAATAAAGAAATATACCAGCTAAAGAAACACTTTGCTGTCTTAATTATAAAGCAATTTAGTTTAAAGGAACAACCTTCAAAGTTCTAGTGAGAACAACCCCTGCAATTAAACTGCTGATATTGGTACATGCATGACATTTTCAGACACACCATATAGATGTGATCCAATCCATTAAGGCACAGGTGTCAAACTCATTTTAGTGCGAGGCCACATACAGGCCAATCTGTTTACAAGGCGTCCAGACGACTAAAATCACAGCACGACAACCTTTAAATACGATATTTGGACAGTGTTTAAGTGTTTTAGTGCAAATATGTTTAAAAACTTTGCTGAATATAGTTAAATGAATCTTTTTTTACCCAAACAAACAAGTTCAGTTTGAGCATCAGGCCATTTTTCATGACGTCTCCTCAGAAACAACACAGTTTAATGTCAAAAGAACAATTTTCTCTAATTGTGGCATTTCACAGCTTGTTACTGAAACAATGAAATGCACAAAGCAAAGAAGAAAAAATTGCAGGTTTTTTTTTTTTTTTTTTTTTAAGAAAACAAATGATCAATGTCTTAAATGATCATCATGTTAGGCCAGATTAGCCCTTCTGATGGGCCAATTTCCATTCATGGGCCGAATGTTTGACCGCCGGTAAACTTGGAATATCATCACATTTGTTCCACAATAACTGGTGAGTCTGACAACTTTAGGCCACTGTGCTGACGTAGAAATAATCCAAGCAAAAGTACTATGGAATCAGGGTATATTCTAAATAATAATGAAACTGGGATGAGATGAGCCTTGGTGCAGCTTCTCACAATCAGTTGTGTGACAAAAGCTTCAGGTCTCACTTTTGCATTTGGACCTTTACGTCTCCCTCCCGAACAGGCGCTGGCCGATATTCGCTGTGATGCAAGCTTGCAACAGGACTCGTAATCTGTATGAGCGGGCCCAGCAGCAGAAGTGGCATACTTGTGAAGCCAAGGTTAGTGGGCCACTGATGGGAGTGAAGAGGAAACAGCATGAGGAATATACTATAGTACCAACTATGTTTTGAAATTCTGCAGAGTGACTGGGGTAGCAGGGGGGGGGGGAGGAAAGGGGGGGCGGCCTGACATTCAGGCAACATTATGTCTCCAGTGCTGTCTAAAGAAGGAAAGAGTGATGGGTCACGATATAAAAAGATAGAAAAATGTGAGAAGCATGAAGAGTCTGGCCTCTCCCGCTTTCTTTTTCCACTAGATGAAACGGACTCTGTACATCTGTCTCATCTTCCTTTTTTTGGTTGCCCCTGAAAAAGGCCCAACTGAACCTGCTCTCTCTCTTTCTCTCTCTCTCTCAACTTGCCTCTCTCCCACTCTCTCTGTCTCTCTCTCTCTCTCTCTCTCTCTCTCTCTGTTCCTCTCCCTGGTTAGCTCTGACACACTGGTCAGCCTCAGGGTGGAAGAACAGAGGGACTCTGCTATGGGTTTGTTAGGAGATGGAAAGAAGGAGAGAGGAGAAACGAGGAGGGGAGAGATGGAAGAGAGAAGGAGGGGGAGGAGGGAGGAAAGGGGGGAGGGTGGTCAGGAAGAGGGAAAACACCCTGTCTATCCAAGTGTTAAAGAGAAAAGTCAACGTTGAAGCATGGTTTATTACTACAGAGGGTAATAAAGAATTACCTTTCGTTAAATATCACAGCAAATATGAAATGATGTTGGAGGCTAATGGTGTGCAAAGTTCATACTTATTAAGCAATGATAGTTTTGAACTATTTTACAAAATGTAAGAACTTCACAGCAAATAGCCTGTATAGACATGTCTTCTGAATCTTCTCAGTTTGCTGAAATTGTGATCCAGTGTGCAAAATATCAGTATGAGGACTCTGGATTACTTCAAAGATAAGGCCAAAAAACGACCTTCAAAAATGAAGCAATTGTGTAAAAATTAATAAAAATGACAGATCTCGGTCATTTTTTATGGTATACATTATAAATTCCAAATCACTATAAGTTTTGTCCCTGATTATCTTGTTTAATTCTTTTTGCAACATTTATCCATGTTGGCGATAACTGTATTTATTTTGAACATGCTGCCTCTGATACTGATATAAATGTAACGACAGCCTCTTACACTGGATGGTAATCACAGTAAAACCAGCATGTACAGAGTGGGAGAGTCCCGGCACCACATCGGCCATATTGCAACTTTTATCACAGCTAAATTTCCACATGATCACTGCTGTGTACCTGTGAACTGCGTACACCCATCATGCTGTCATGTGAAAGAGTGAGAAATCAGCGGGGCCGCTGTAATGGGAACAGGCAGCGGCGCAGTACTGTCAGTGTACTTAACCAAGATGTATAGTTACAGGAGCGCCGAGGCTCTGCGCGTTCCCCCCACAGAGCAGCCATTACTCCACACGGCGGGGGCAAAGCTAATACTGAGTCCTTCGCACCGAGACAGGCTATCATCAGACGGAGCTGCCCGGCCGGAGTATCAGCCAGAGAAACCTAGTTTGAAAGACACGCCGGCGCAGCAGTGGTGTGAAGTCGTCAAGCCAGCCTGTTGTTTGTTAGTATGTGAGATAAAAGATGGACAAATTTGACGGTTTGATACAAATTATTGAATTTACTTTGGAGATTTAGATTTTTTTTTTTCTTCTTTCCCAAACACTTTTACTTCCTACAACTCACAATTCAACACAGTATTTGGCAGAACAGCTCTGAATTTCTGAATTTTCACCTTGGGAATAAATAAAGGTTTCTTGAATCTTGAATTTGCAGTTTCTATTCCGAACACTGACAGAGCTGGACCGTTACTTCCTTTATGGATGACGACTCATATCAATGACACTGTCAAGCATTCAGAGTAACTTCATAATGCGTGGTCTCTTTGAAGGATAGTATATTCTGCTTAAAATAGCTACTTGGTTACAGTTTTAAAGCGTAATAATGATAGCATAGTCTTTAACTTCTCACCACTAGATAACAGTTTTTGCCTTTCTTAATACTCAAGCTGAAGGCTTCATTGTGACACTGTAATAGAAACAAGAAATTTGTTTTCTTTTTTTGCTTTTGTACTATTTCAAAATGTTTTTTTTTTTCTATTTCTGCTCTACCTCAGTAAATTAGTTAAATAACTACTTCAACCAGTCATTTTTAAACCAGCTGTACTTCGACTTAAGTGTTGAAAGATAATTGAGACGTCCCCCTCCAGATGAGAGACCATAGGCTGAGTACTTCTTATTGAAACTGTTAATTTTGTATTTTCACACATATTAAACACACTACAACGTGTCAGTAGCGTCTGATTTTCTGTCCATATTCACCAGTTTCAACTCGAGCAAAAATATCTCTTATGAGTTAATGTGTAAGTGTGGCAGCAAAGTAACTTATTATCACTACAACAAATCACAGAATCCATTGTAAACGGCGATGAGCTGATCAAAACAAATATATTAAAACTTTTGGCACAAAGTGCGTTTAATGTGCAAATCCCATTTTAAAAGACTATAATTTGTGAATTTTGAATTTCTGAATTGGAGGTCAGTGGCTTTCAAAGTGTAGGGTGAGTTAGAGGGAGTCAGATGGAGGAAATCTGTGGGTCAATGAAATGTTTTTCCCAGTAAACTGAAGGGATAAATATTGCTAAAATTATTTATCTATTGTCTATCCAATGAAGACAACTGCCAATCATACATTCAACATACACACAGGGATAAGTTAAAAAGAGTAACTATTCTTCACAGTAACTTGAAGGATTAGTCTGAGATATAATTTGAGGGCAAAAAATAGTTCATCGTTGTCACACCTGTTTTAGTGAAACAATCTTGTTTTAAGAGGTACACATTTGAAATGTGAATCAGTCATAAGATCACTGCTGAAAGATTGATGCAATGCTGTGGAGTCTGTTACTGTGGAATACCGGGGGTCCAGTGCGCTCCTTCCCCCTCAGAACACTTAACAATATCAGCATTTTGCCACGGTTTCATTCATGGAGACAGGTCAGGTGAAGTCTGGAGTCTGGCTCCGGTCATAAATAGAAAGCTGTAGCCTCTGATCGCCTAAATAAGGAAACTTGGTCTTTCAGACTTGCATGAGAGACGCAGAACTCCAACAAGTTTAAGGGGAGTTGAGTGGAGATGAGGATGTCGGCTGCGTGAAAACAGTATGATATAGAACGCCGGCCTTAAGAAAATAAGGAAAAGAAGGGGAAAAAAGGATGAAGAAAAAAGTATCAATCGATAGGGTTAAATTATTCATCGTCATTAATTATCGATCGCTCTCCGCTGCCGGCTCGTCCGCCTCGCGCCAGAGTTGAAAGGAGGGAAAGCGCGCTTTATTAAAACCGGCTCGAGCCTCATTGTTTCATGTCCCGCGGCAAAGAAAAAGCTCGAGTTTGGCTCTGCCCGCGCCAGTGGAAAAACACACACACACACGCGCACGCACACACACAGATTGCTCCACCTCCCTCCTTCCCTCTCCCTCTCTCTCTCTCTCTCTCTGTTTCCCTACCTCTCTCTACCTCTCACCCTCCCTCGCTCCCTCTCGACGCACGGGAGGAGCTTTGGGGAGCCTCGCGCGGTGTTCACGGGGCGGCTGTGTCTCGCGTGGATCGATGAGGGATCAATGGCTCGCGCTGACTAATAGCCAGAGAGCGCCTTTGATCTCGCGGCTGAGAGATCAAAACCTGCGCGAGAGGGAAGAGAAATAGGAAAAGAAACTGCGCCGGCGAGCTGACCTTCACTCACACGCATACACACCACGCACACACGCACGTGCATGCAAAAACCCACGTAGTCTACTCATCGCGCGCAGCTTTTAGGAATTTGACTGCGGGATATCCTACCAGCAAGCAAACTGTGAGAGATGCACCACAAAACACGCGGCATATAGAGAACGCGCACGCGCTTAACACGGGTTGATTTGTTGTAAAATGACAGGTGACCCTTATCAACAAGTTCCTTCAGTGAAGCATCGGGACATTTCAACTTGTCTAAACATTTCTTAACTTCTACTGATATGGAATTGTGCAAACATTAAAAATAAAAGTTGCAGGAAAACAAGCGCCTTGTTAGGCTCATACTCAGACACCAGGTGGTCCTGAAGCATTGCAACATGTGAGAGAGTGCGTGTGTGTGTTTGTGTGTTGTTCTGGAACACGTGTACTGATGCCACAACCTTAAATGTCTTGCTCCTTGACTCACAGTTGTGACCTCCATAGGCAGGGTTCAAACCAGCAATCCTCTGTTTGCAAGCTTTCTCACCCTTTAACCTCAAAGCCTCTTTTCCAAAAGCATCAATATTTTTCCCTTTTTTTTCAGAACCAATTATCCTCAATTACTTCCAGCCTGGATCAGTCAGACATCCAGGACAAATTGAAATGCAACTTTAGGTGATAATTTTTTGGCCAGTTTGATGAGTCTGAAAGTGGGAATCATGCTAAAACATGACTTTTGATCATGCAAGCAGCTCTTTGGTCTCTAGACTGATTCCAGATGTTTCTCCTGATTCAAATGCAGTCTAGAACAAGGTTTTAGGATGTAAATGCAGCCTGCTTACAATGACTCAAAAGGAAATTCGGAATATTATTTGTTCCAGTTTTCTTCCCCATGATGGCTTCACAGAACAAAAAACCAAATCAGACATTTTCAGAAGGAAATATATGTTTTTAATTTTTAACTACAACTGCACAAACATTGGTCCATCTAAATCTTCTCAATACTCCGTCTGAATTTCTTGCTGTTTGTAAAGCTTCTGTGGAACAGTTTGTTCCTGAGTGAGACACAAAGCACAACATTTTAAGTTTGCACATGTTTTTTTGAGGCTTTTTTTCCTTTATCGTAAATGAGGTGTGTTTTTATGCAACCTGCGTCACAGGAAAAGCACAATTAATGTTTCAGTGTTTGGACCAGTGGAAACAGCTGGATTTAACTCTTCGAGAGATCATAAGAAATGTAATAAAAAGCTTTGTATGTCTTCTGTATAATGGCACATAGTAAGAAAGCAGATTACAATTCGCTGCTAAACTGTACCTTGTTTTTTTCTTTCTGTACCTGAGGAAATGTGCTCCTCTCTTCCTCTGTCTCTCCGCCTCCCTCTTTATCCCCTCCACCTTCACCCCCCCTCCCTTCTCTGGTCAGTGAGTTACTCTCTCTATCGCTCTCACTTCCCGAATTAACCACTCAAGAAGTCACCACCGACTCAATCAATAGCTCATACATAAACCCTGCTATAATCGCTCCCCCTGCCTGTCTGTCTGCCCCCCCCCACCCCCACCCCTCCCTCTGCCCGCCTCTCCTCACCCCCCTTCACCAGCATCTCCTCAATCTGCCCCTCTTCTGTGTCCCTCTGCCTCATTTTAAATGTTTTATCCTGTCCGTCACTGACAATACTGGACTCCCTCTCCCCCCCCTAACTATCAAATCTCTCTCAGAAGCAGCAGGCGGGGGGATCAGGACACTTCTTGTTTGCAAAACAGCACCGGATGTGCATCTTCCTCGAGAGTCTGAAGCAGTTTTACATCACTTTATGGAAGAAGATGCTTTATCCTAGAACGGCACGTTTTGTAAACCATTGCAGTATGTAAATAAAATTAAACATTATATCATTTTGCATTAAATTCACATCATAAAAATGTCATTTCTTTCTACGAGTCGTCTTTTTTTTTGTGATTCTATTTGGTTCGGAGGCTGCTCTGTCCTAATATAACAGAACATGTTGGATTTTGTTGAACCAATCAAGCACTGCAATTGATTTTTCTTTTTTTTTGTTGTTGTCCCCCAGTGTTTTCACAGTTCAACTGTCAATCATGGAGAAATATAAGTACTTTTTAAGCTGGTTGATGGTATAAACAACCCACTGATGGACACCAAGAGCAACGATTTCAAGTTCTTAACAAAATGTGTTCATGAATCTGAGGATGCGCAGAGCGTCTTGGGAGGGGCAGAGCTTCCATTGTGGCCATGCTGTCTATACGCTGCCCGAGACTGTCACTGGAATACAAACAGGAAACAAAACTCGTGCCTGAAAGCAACATGAACACGAAGTGTATAACAAATTATTATGTTCTTCATCTAATTTAGTTTTTTTTTTCTGTTTTCATTGTTGCTAGAATGAAATAAATACTGACAATACTTAAAAAACTTTAGCATACTGCTGAATATAGCTCATTATCTGTACTGAAGAGAACAATATAAACAAGTTAGAGCGTACAGCCTATTAATCTTGACAGAGGAAGAGGTCTTTACATAGAGAAACAATTAATTCAGACAATAAAAGCAAAATGCTGAAAACAATTACACAAACTGAACAATAAACAGGTGATTGTTGATGATGTTCCTCTGTGATTTTAAAGCTGGAGATCTGGAGCAGCCTTCACTTCACTTGTCCTTGCCTTGGAAGTTTAACTCTTGACGGCCCCCTCCTCTAGATCTGCCCCTGCGTCCACGTGGCGAAAAGTTACTTCAAACCAGCAGAAGAAAACATATCTTCAATCCCTTTTTTCACGAGCGAACGTCCACAGAAGCAGCTCGCTGAGAACTAATACAACCCAATCTGTTTATCTCGTGCCGCGCACTTACTGTTTGAAAGATGACCCGATGCTACACTGGGAGTATTTCAACCCCTGTTTCACTGGCTGCTCCGTTTCTTCGGGGACTTGATATTTGTGTAGCATCCCTAAAATTTATTACAGGAGCAGAGTAATTCTTTTAAGTGCAGGGGCCTTATCGGCCCGTGCTAGCGGGTCCTGCCAGGATGGACCCAGTATTGCGTTATAGCAAAGACAAGGAGACATCAATATTGCATTATCTCATGTTTAACTGTGAGACACAGATAGTTGTTTTGGGGGCCTTAAAGATATTGTATTACCAAAGGAGATGCAGACAGACACACACACACACACACACACACAAACACACATGCATACACAGACATGCACAAGAAGAGAGAGAAAAACACACAGAGAATTTTAAAATTATAAGGCCTCCACACACCCTCTGCTAGTACCCCTTCTCACTCTATCTCTTTCTCTCTCTCTCTCTCCTCCCTCGCTTCTTCTCTCTCTGCCTCTCTCTCTAAAGTCTTTGATTCGTCCGTATGGTTTGATCTGCAAGAGAGCGAGTTTTGTAAACACATTTTTCACGATCATATAGCCACGGGCAAGGGGAGCGTGAGGCGCGGAGGAAGAAGAAGAAGGAGAGGGAGAGACTCAGAGAGAGAGGGTGTGTGTTTGTGTGTGTGTGTGTGTGTCTGTGTGTGTAAGAGTGAGAGAGAGAGAGAGAGAGAGAGAGAGAGAGAGGGACGTTTAATGAGCGTACAAGATGGAAAGATAGACTGACAGAAAATGCAAGGATGGAGCCTCAAATATGGCTTACTGCTGTACTGCACAGGGCAACAAAGAAACACACACACACACACACACACACACACACACACACACACACACACACACACACACACACACACACAAAACCCAGGGAGCCCAGACTGATGGTTTTGGCACAAGTAAAGCATCACAGGGGTTGATGAAATGTGAAGCAACAACGAGAAAAAGCAAGTTATTCAGTTTTCCTTATCATGCAGAGGGGGTGACACTCCAACACTGTATTTCCCGATATGACACTTCCTGACTGGTGAACCCAAGTAGACTCCACACACACACACACATCCAGAGACAGAGAGAGAGAGAGCGAGAGAGAGAGAGAGAGAGAGAGGGCGAGAGAGAGAGAGAGAGAGGCATCTTGTTTGGGATGATGAACACAGAAAACAGCTGAAAAAAGTGTCTGAAAAACAGATTATGGAGCGAGCCAATAAAACGTAGCGCGCAGACGGTAAACACACTGCGGTGCAAAGCTGAACTAATAAAAGTGCGAGGTTCTCATTCCCTACATTTCTTTTTTTTCCACTTGGTTGAAACACTTTCTTTTTTTCTTCTTCTTCTTCATCTGGCAGCTACTAATCCGGTTAGTTTCGATTGGCTCCGGTAATGGCGCTAACCCGCCGCCGCCTCCACAGCGACTCCTCTCCGCGGGACGCGACAGAGAGGAGCGCGCGCCAGACCCCGGCGATGGCGCACGAGGACCCGGAGAGGAAACAGGAAAGAAAAATTCAAAAAAAAAAAAAAAAAAAAAAAAAAAAAGAATGTTGAAATGTGTCTGCAAGCCCGATTAAAGTTGAAAACAATTTTCGTCTTAAGCTTAAAAAGTTTTTTTTTACATCTGTAAAAATAACGCAGATAAGAAGACAGTGGGACGCGCAGAGGAGAAAATATGGAGACTTTAAAAACTGAATCCTGCAATAAATGCTTAAACAACAACAACAGCTATAAATAATAATAATAATAATAATAATAATAATAATAATAATAATAATAATAATAATAATAACAATAATAATAATAATAATGATAAATGCAGTAGTGTAGTGTTTTGAATAGTCTCCTGACTTTTGGCTAAGCTCGGGCTGGGGTTACACACAGGCCATCACATTTAAAGTGCATTTCCACTTTGAGATTTGTTTGTTTTCCTAAAAGACGGGGAAACAGTCCTCAACAATTCAGCAGAAATCCCTGGCGCAAGTCCTTAAAAATGATTTTCTTTTCATTTCTCCTTTCCTTGCATTTTCTTTTTCTTTCTCTCTCTTTCTCTTTTTTTTTTAACTTAGAGCCTACTGCTTTTTAGAAAGAAGAATAGCTGCAAGCAGTAAAGTCGGTTGTCAGAAAGTGTGTGTGTGTGTCTGTGTGTGCGTGTGTGTGCGCAGTGTAGTGCAGTGTAGCGTTTCCTCTTCCTCTCTCTTTCTTCTCTCGGTCTTTTTCTGTCCGGGGAATTGTTCTCAACGTCCACAAACACATTGCAAATACCCGCCGGCCCAGCCGCATCGATTTCTAATTAGACGCCAGGATAATCGTTGGAGAGAGATGAAAAAAAGAGGAGAGTGATAGCGAGACCGAGTAAATAAATATATAAACGAATTAGAGCCCAGATTAATTGAATGAATATGAGCATTAAAAAGAAACAAAGGTGATCTTGGCGGATAAAAACCTTGCGTGGACTGAACGGGAAATAAGGCTCATCACAAGAGGAACACTGGAAACGTGCACAGGGAGGGTGGCGAGCTCATCCGAAGGATTTGGAAAATTACTTGGTCTAAATTAGTTTTGCAATGACTGTATGATGCAGCATCTCCGGCTTATTGGTGATAATTGATTTTCAAAATGTTCATTTTTCCTCCCCTCCAGAATACAGAGCTGGTATGGATCTGCGAGAGAAACACTTGAACGCAGCACAAGAAAGTCTCTGAGAGCAGAAACGGCGATGCAGAAGTGGGAAAATAAGACCTGGATTGATCGTAAAGTGCAAGATTAAACAGATCAACAACAGCATGCGGCGGGTGGAGCGTACATTTGAATATGTGCTCGCGTGCAGATGCGTGAAGTCTGCGCCTGCGACGGTGACAGGCGATCAACCTTGAACTTAAGGCGCACGGCCGCGGATTACCCAACTTCTCTCTGCGCACAAATGTGCCCTCCCTCCCCGTCTGCCCTCCCTCCCTCTGTCTCCTGACAGAGTGTGACAGGGGGTTAGCCGGGGAGCTCAGGTAGCTCGTTTACTTTAATTAACGTTTCATCATCCTCGGAGCAGGACCGCGCGGCGCATATACTCTTTCATGCTGCTCCGTCTCTCATCCCTGTTCTCCCTCCATTCATCACCGGCCCTCCCTCACTTCTCATCTTTTTCTCTAACAACTCGCCATATCGCCCCCCTGCACTCTGTCTCATGTCCACCCAGGCATATAGAGGATAATAATTCAAACACTTTCCTTCCTCGTGCTGTCCTGACTTCCCCTCTCTTCATCCCTGCATCTTCCTCCTCCTTCTCCTCCTCCTCTCTCAACTTTCTCACTTCTTCCCCTCCCGTCTTTCTCCCTCCTTTTTTTTTTCTCCCTTCTTTACAATAATGATGCCATTAACTGCATAACTCCAGGCTGCTTTAATCAGGAGCTGCAGAGGAGGGGGAAGTATACATATCACTATGTGAAGAAGATTCCATCTTTTAAACAAAGTCTGGCGGAACTCCGACAACAACATCTTAATACCATGGTAATTACAGCCAAAAGGTTGCTGTACTCTGACGAAGAGAAAGGAGCAGCGCGGTTATTGAGCAGTATTGATCACCTAATGGAAAATAACCCTCCAGTCGGTGATCGTCATCAGCCACAATAGATAAAATCTCTTTTTCTACAAGCCAAACTACCAGAGAGCTTCAAAAGCTGGAGATATGTATGATAAATCCCCTCATCCTGTGTGTCTGTGCGTATATAAAACAACAAAACGCCTCAGTTGTTTTTCCACAGTTACATTTTTTTTTGTGACTCACCCGTTTTTTTTTTTTTGTTTTGTTTTTTTTTCTGTAAACGCCTGTGTGTAGGAAGAGAGATCCATCCAAGGACAAGTGGGATACACAGCCGGTAAAGAGACCACTCTGACGGAAAAGTGGCTCAAGATGAAAAAAAAAAAAAAAAAAAAACACATTTACACATTTTTTGTGAACAATACATTCCAAAAAGGAGGGCTCCAGAAAATGCATCTTCCTTTAAAGTCTTCAAACTTTTGACTCACAAACCGCCTCCAGTCTATATGATTCTCTTCAGGTCACACAAACTTTACTGTCTTGAATTTGAAGGTCAAAATTCAGTGTCAGTGTCACAATTTCAAAAGTGGCAAAGTTATAGATTCCCGCCTTTCTTTTTAGGATTTCGAAACTACAGTATCTAAAACTTGAATTCCCAAAAAAATGACAGACCTTGAACAATTTCTTCAGTGTGGCTTGAATTTGATTCGAGTTACTAATAAATCTAAAACAGATGTAAAGCGCCTATATAAAAGTGACAATATCAATTGAAATAAATACACCAAAAGTAGTTTTATTCATGATTTTGCATTTAATTTCTTAAACAACTTTACTACAAGCAATACCTCTCTTGGAGAAAAACTCACTTTTTTACTGCTTATCCAGTCACAGTTGGCATGTTGTGACATTTGGACCATTATTTGTGAACAATGGAATTAGATGTATTTCTGAACTATTAATGGTCCACTGGAAATTGTAAATATTTTATTTACTTATTTTACCTGTAATCAGTCTATGTCAGTAAAAGGCCACTATCCATACTGTTTGTTGGATTTACAAATGGGTATAAAATGGGCAAAAGCACTTTCAAACATTGTTTTAAGTCTGTTGTCATGAATTAGGGTTGGTGTGTGTGTGTGTGTGTGTGTGTGATTTTCAGGGTTTAAAGGCAGTGAGGACAGGGCTTCCAGGTCCCTGCAGCTCCTATTGTAATTTTCCAAACTGGGGACTGCGGGGACCGTTTTGTAATATCAGAAACCTTCAGCGGCTCCCACTATGCCATCCAAACAGCTACGAACCGCTAAAACAACAAACAGATACAATCTGTGGACAAAAAGTTGCAAGATAGTGAGATTACCTGAAAATGTCTCATATTTTACTAACTTGTTCTAAATGAAAAAAGGAATGATGAAAATGAATCGATAGGAGCGAGTGCAAAAACTTCTTACAGGATAATCCCCTCGGCGTTGGCTTGGTGCCGGGGGTTTGATAAGACCGTGGAAATGGCAGGTGTTATATGAAGCAAATATAAAATAGGAGCCAGAAATAAAGTCAAATGCGGTTAGACTCATATGGTTCGGTGTGATCTGGGCGTGACTGCGATGCACGGCCTGGGACCCAGCGTGGAGCACTCTGATAGTTTAAACAGTTTAAAACACTTACAGTGGTAACCGGATTTGTAGCCTTGTGGGGTTAAGAACTTGATGAAATCCTCCGTGTCTGCTGGGACTACAGAGGTGTGTGCTCACATACAAATTGCCATTGATAAAGAGAGAAGGGGGGAAGCTCCACCATCAGAAACCTTCACTCTCACACTGGATCACACAGGAAGAAAAAAAAACTCTTGCCAAAGAATCAAGGTATGAGGAGCTTGATTAATTTGAAATAAAATCCCCAACATAGAGACTGATATTGAAATAGGGCAGATATAAAGTTAAATGTGTCTGCAATTGCCATGAAGGAGCAAGAAATAGTCCAAAAAGTCCAAAATGTCAGTGCTTTTTCGTTTTCCCAACAGAAAACACTAATTAGCAAATGTATTGATCGAAGTATTAAGATTCACAGTTTTAAATGTTCACATTAACTTCAATGTGAGTATGTTTGCTAGTTAAAAAACTATAGATACAAAGTCAGGTTCCAACAGCTTGCAACATAACAGAAGAATCTGGTGCTGCATGCATATCACAGTCAAGACTATGATAAAAAAAAGTCCTAATGCAAGAAGGAAATGTGGTAATTTATTCGGAAAAAGAAGAGCTTTAAGGAGGCCGATCCCTTTCCTCTTTTGGCTGGTAGGTGGCAGTGTCTAATGCATTCTCAGCCACTTCTTCCATAGAAGAAGATCACAAGACAGGAAATCTATTCTAGTTGAGTTTCCACTCTTAGCTGATTTGAAAATCATTCAATGGTGAAAAAAATATGCACCCATGAACAAAGAATGGTATTTTCGGTAATCAATATGCCCGTATTTAATATGGCAAAAGTTAGATGCGTCAGTGTTTTGTTAAGAGATCTAACTTTTCATGTCCTCTCCAGGCTAAACGGTTCTTCATGTCTGAATAACAAGGTAATTAGGTCTTTGGAGAGCATTACTGAGAAATATACAGATTTGTTGTCATAGTAACAATAACAAACAAATGGGAAACTTATTTTTGTTGTTGTAGTTTGGAGCAGTGTGGGTACATAACAATTTGGCCAGCTTTGCAATGCACTGTCACTTTAAAGCATAACTTGGCAGGTATAATGTGAACAAACAAATCTGCCTGGTGTTAATTATTATAAAAAACATTTAGTATCGTCTCTTTGCAGAGTTCATGAAGATAGAACAGGTGTATAATTGAGTGTCGTATTAATTTATATATGAATGTAAATAAGGGTTTAGCATGACAGAAGCACAAATATCAACAGCTCATTAAATGTATTGTTTTGTCCATCCGACTGGATTGGCCTCACATATTATATATTAGACCATATTATGCTTCTAAAATGCACTTTATGTTAAATATTTATTCAATATAGAAAAACTTAGAGAGTCAAAACTGTAGAAATCTTCAACAATCATGAAATTTTAAAACCATCTTGCAGCATGTACACCTGAGTCCTGGTGCGGTCCTTCTGGTTTCATGGGCCGACGCACAACAAACACATGAACTCTGGACTGTGAGAAAAACATTTCAGACACGCCCGATCTAAAGTGGAGAGACGGTACGTGGATTAAGACTCCTCGGTATCTCTGATGCTTTTCTTCAGCAGCCAGTTTTTGGAAAAAAACAGTTTCCTCTGTTATCGTTTCTTCCATGTTTGCTGTAACTCTGTCCTGTCTGTGATATCTAACACAGCACGCAGACATTTTGGACGGCTGCAATTCAATTCAAACCACAACACACACTCACACACACACACACAAAATTCAATCGCTCCATCTTTCTATCTGTGTTTCCTTCTTCCACTCACTGAGACACACAAACAAACGCGCACACACACACACACACACACACTCAGTGCCAGTCTGCCCCGGCCCCCGTCGGCCCGCTCGCCTGCGTGTGCGTGTCAAATCGAATCTCCACCTCGGTGCGTGGTACACCTGCTGTGCCGGCGTATAATGCGCTGCATACAGTGAGTGCACGATGACGGATTACTGAATTAGACCAATAATGACAAGTGACACTTCTGTTACCGCTCCCTGAGCCACTGCAGAGAGCAGGGGAGAGGTGTAAATAAAGAACAGACCCGCCGATGAGGAGACACACACACACACACAGAAAGAGAGAGAGAGAGGGAGAGAGAGAGAGCGAGGGATGGCAAGAAAAGAATACAATAGTAGAGAGACAGAGGAAGTCATGGAGATGGATTGGAAATTTTCAGCTTATCTTGTAACAACAAATAAGTTCTTTTTCATTTGAGAGCAACTTCTCTGTCCTATATTGTGTTTCTCTCGGTCTCTTTGGTGACACACTGTTGTCATCGACTCATGAAGCCAGTTGAAAAATAGATCTATATTGCAATCTGTGGTGAAGCTAGACAATGTTTTTTTATGTCCTCTCCTCGATGTGTACGGACTGTAAACCTAAACTTGTCTCTCTGAACACAAATTTGAAGGCAAAAGTCCCACCTGAGCACAGCTTTTGGCTTCAGTTAAAACAAACTCCCGTTTGACAGACAGGACCGGAGTGAGAAGTTTTGATGTGTTTCCCAATAAATATACATGAAATGTAGAGTGTGGTAATTTGTGAGTGTCCACCGGTCGGGGCAACATGTCTGCAGGATGTCTACCCCCCTCCATGGACCTGAGCCTCCGCGGGCCTGTGTTCAGGATACTAAACCATGCCAAATGAGGAAGAGGAGGTGCAATCCTCCCTGGGACCACATGAATAAATCAGCCTACCACCCGGTGCTTTTGTACCAAGGCAGAGACAGAGACTTAAGGCAAGCATGCTCACAGAGAGCTGTAACTAAACACATGCATTCATTTATCCGGGCAGAGGAGAAGCCGCAAAAAACCAGGGACTCCGTAGGTGTGATAGAAGTGAACCACCAGTGGCTGTCTCCCCGCTCCCGCATCTGGAGACTGACTTTATGATACGGACATCAATGAGAATATTTGCGTTGGCGCTCTGTCGATGCCAATTTCACTGCGAGGCTCATCATGCTTGCCTGCATTGTCTCATAATGGAGAATCATTGGGGAACTATAAGCCTGCCAAGTCCTGAAGTCATCGCTCCCACTGTCGCGTTTGGCCCACGAGCCACGGCTCAGAGGACTCCAGCGACTTCTGAAACTCACACACCTCTTCTGCATGCGCTCGCGTCATAGGGAACACGGGAACAAAGGCAAAGCATGTCGTGTGGAAGGCACGGCGGCGAACACACACATGGGTAAGAAAGGGGGGGAGACACAGTGGAAGCACAGCTGGAGTTGGGGAAAGAGCGCCAGGGAGCAATAGGGGGAGCACAGAGGAAGGAAGACAGAAAGAAATATTGACAAAGCCTAGATATACACATAAGTCACCCGACACGACCCGCCTGCTCCCTGTATTTTATAGAGCCGCTCTGCGCTGGCGGAACAGCATGACAGGCCAGTTCCTTCAAGGGAAAATATGGTCCCTCTCTACTCTCCCGCCTATCGCTCCGCTATCACTCCTGTTTTCTGTCTATCCCACCTGATATCATTCTGTCACCTCTGCGCCGGGCTCTTTTTTCCATCATCCCCCTATTTCTTCCCTGCCCGTTCTCGCGCTTTTATTGGCGCTCTACATTCTGGCCGTCATGTTTCACTCCTCCATTTCTATCCATCTTCATGTCGCTCTCTTAATCCCCTCTCATTTGCTCTCCTCTGCCCCTCATCCCTCCCGTTTCTCTTCCCGCTCTCGCCCAGCCGTTTCCACGTTGCCGTCCCATTTCCACCTACTCTCTCCGCTTCCCTCATTCTTCCTGATTCATTTCCTCTCCTCTATCCGTTCCATTCATCCCTCTCCTGCCTATTTGTGCCACATGCATCGCCATCGCTCTCTACCTTCTGGCTCAATCGCCATCTTACACCTTTCCAACTCTATTTCCTCTGACCTCCCTGGTTTTCCTTGTTTGCTTTAAGTTCATCTGTCACCATCTCTCTACCACTCCTGGAAAGTTTATCCATCCATTCCTTTTAAATTCTGTACTTTACCTCAGCCTTTACACTTTTGCCCTTTAGTTTTTTCCTGCAGACTCTTTCTCCTTCCTTGTGGATATTTTTTGTCTCACCTCACATTTTGTACATTCTCCCGCTTTCTTGCTGTTTATAACTGTTGTCTTAACCCTGAGGTTCCTTCTACCCGCTTTTCTCCGTTCTGTCCTCTTTTTTTTTCCTATTTGTTCTTTCTTTTTCTCCTCCTTTCTCCCTTCTCCCTCTGCATTCCAGCCGGCCCTCCCTCTCTCATCCGCAGCCTGAGCACAGAGCCCCATGTGTCGGAATCAATTAGGGCTGAGAGCCGTCGCGGCCGCTCTTTCACGGAGGTAAATATTAAACTGCACCAAGCACCGAGAAGGAAGAGAGGGAGAGAGAGGAGGGGAGAGAGGGAGCCCTCCGTCCCTAATCCACCGCATCGATCAGGCGGGGATGAGGGTAATATATTATTTTGACAAGATACGATCCTCCGACGCGCACCGCTATCCCCGGCGATCGATTTCTTTTTTCTCTCCTTTTTTCTTCCCTTTTCTCCCCCTCAGTGAGTGGGACAGAGTTTGTGTGTTCCTGTGTGTGTGTGTGTGTGTGTGTGTAAGTCTGACACGGGGCGCGTGTGTGCATTTGTGCGCTGTTGTCGGGAGTCTTGGCGTGTGCATGTGCACTGGAGTGTGGATGGGTGACAATAGGAACAGCATTAGGAAATGTGGGGAAGAGATGAGGATGGTGCTGCTAGTAGGTCCGCGCTTTTACAAACAAGCTGCTGTCTAAACAGCTAAATCACACGTTCGGCCAGAGACGGATCGTTGGGAGAATCTGAGAGTCGTATTTTGTGCTCATCTTCCGGGGTATATGCACAGAGCCGTTCGGGAGGGAGGACGTCGAGGTTACAGTTAGCAACGGACTTGAGAGGAGAGCTGACCTATTGTAAAGTTAAGTGTCCTCCCCCGCACTGTCCCCCCCCTGCCTCCCCTCAATATTGCTTTGTAAACTGTGTCTAAATGCTAAATTCCCAGATCAATTTTTTTCTTTTTTTTAATTCAACCTCTCCCCCTATCATCGCCGTCCTCCCTCTGGCCCCCGTCCTCCTCTAACAGCTTCCAGTCCCGCCGTCCTCAAGTGATGGAGGGTGTCCTACTTGCCTCATGTGTGTCTCCGAGGTTGTCAGCATTTATGTGGGTCTTTATGTACAGATCACAGCCTATAAACAGAAGCATGGCTTCTTCTTTGAAGAGGGTTGTGTGTGATTCTATCGGAAATCCTGTGACATCTCCAATGGCAATGTGGTTCTTTATATTAACATAGAGTTCAATCATTTTTTATCGTGGAGCACAATGAGGATCAAGAGCAATTTACTGTTTGTTGCCATTTTAGCTTAACATTTTGATTCTTAACTAAAAAAAAAAACAACATGGCAAATATGATTCTTCAAACCTATTGCAATCCTGAAATACAATAGTAAATCAAATGTGTTAAGATTATGCAAATGTGCATTATCTGGCTGACATTAAACAGTAGGATCTCAGGATGCACTTGAATCTGCAGTAACTTACGGATCAGCAAACGTTATCACTAACAATCTGACGTCTCTCTGCTGGATGTACAACTTCAGTTGATTTGCCTGTTAAATATAGTAATGTATTGTTGGTCTATGTCCTCAACCTCAACAGAAATTTAAATGCACTATTGTGTGAAAATCTACCAAGACATTTCTTCAAATGCTGCAAAGATAATTACCCAATGTGATAGAGGGGAAAAACACAAACTTTGGGCCTGGTCTGTGCCAAAATAAATGCTCTGTTTCTATATGCCATTGCGTGTCTGTGTGTGAGTATGCACACATGCGTTTTCTTGTGTTTGACCTATATCAGTCCCAATCTGTCCTTTGGAGTGTTATAGTGATGCAAACCCGCACAAGTCATGCACACACAGCAGCGCCCAACAAGTTTCCTCTCCCTGAAAGCTCCGTCCAAACAAGTCCGATGGCGCCTGCTGGTTTCTCCTCCAGCTCGCTCCGCTCTCGCTTACTCCTCGCACTCCACTTTCTCTGTTTCTGCCTGCCGAGACTTAGTTTTCCTCTTTCTTTCTGTCCTCTCTTGCTTTTATTGTGCCATTTTCTGCCACTTTGGTCCAAGAAAGGGAGGCCGTAATGCAATCTCTCCCCCCTCTGTCCCCTGCTGTGAGGGAGAGTAGCTTGGCCTGTGTGCTGGGCTGGGGAGGGGGGGAGAGACGGGGTCAAGGTGAGCTCTAATACACTATTGATCCGCCCCAATTGAAAACCTGATGGAAATTTTACCCCCCTCCCCTCTTTTCCTCCTCATCCTACCCTGCACCCCCCACTTCTGTTTTTCTCCCCCCCCCCTCCCTTTTTCTACCCCCCTCTCCCTTCCTATCTCCCACTCGCTTCTTCCCTTATGTCTTTTTTCCTTTCCTGTGTGTATCCTCCCTGGTGTCTGGAGTCTTCCTCTTTTTCTGTGTCTATCCCCGTTCACTCCAATCTGTTTTCTCTCGCGGCTGAATGTCTCTTTCAACCGCTGACCACTTTCTCTCCCTCGCTATCTGTCTATGTCCCAGGCAGCGGGCTACTCTGCCTCCATGTCTTTTAAATCGTGCCTCTAATCATTTCCTCTCCTCTTTTCTCTTCCTTTTGGTCTCGCCATCTCCCACTTTCCAAGTCTGTTCCTCTCCTTTTTTTTTTTTTTTCTTCTCGAAATCCCTCGCTACCCCACCCCTTCCCGCTGGTTCTGTCTCTTGCCCTCCTTTTTCACCCCCCCTCATCCCCCTCTCTGAGTGTGCATCAGATGGTCCATTTCTCTCTAACCCAGTGCATATTGATCCCTATGGCAGTCGCATGCAGTGTGAGGGCTGCGAGGACCACTGCTACAGTGTATTAAACGCCACAAACGCTTTGGACGCGGGGCCCGAGACACGCCTCCCCGGCAGGGCCCTGTCAATAGCTGCTCCCTCCTGTCAACAGCAGCCAAATGGCCTCTCAATCTGGGACTTGTGATGAGCCACAGATTGGTACACAGAAACTGCAATGGATGGGCTTTGAAAAATAGGGAGAATCTTGATCGGAGCAAAGCCAGGATATAGCGTGACATAAAATACAGAAATGTGCATCAGGGGCATTTTCATTATGACGGCAAACTGCTTTTAAAAACATGCGCATTCAGCTGAGATGTAAGTCAATGAAATCGTGTAATACCATTTCCATTCAGCTGCCTAAAACGCTGCAAAACAAAATCTATGACCTCAGTTTTCAATTTGCTCCATTCTTTGCCTTAACAGGCTTCATAATAACGTGCTGTTGTCCTTCAGCTTCGCGCGGCGGCAATTATGTACGTAGTTTGAGTGTGCTATATGCGATTCAAGCGCGACAAACAAAGGAGGCACCAATGCCGGCAGAGCCTGAACAATAGGGAAGGCACCAACAGAAGTAAACCTTTTACAGCTACCCATTACTTTCCCACTTAACAAGACGGACCACAACCTCTCCCTCTCTCCGGCTCTATGCAGAGTTGGCTGCTATCACCGCACTGCTTGAGTGGGAGATAAATGGAGTGAGTATGTGTATGTGTGCGTTTGATTTATGTACTGTTGTGTACGTGTCAGACGCCCCGGCTATCAGGACCACCATCTCCCGATAGACATAGAAATGCTACAGCGGTGGAGGGACCCCTCTGTCGACCCGAGGACCCCTGATACACATCTGGAACAACGGTGCACAGCGAGCAGGGATTGGAGGGGTTTGTTGTGATAGGAGGAGGATGAAGAACAGGAGGAGGAGGAGGAGGAGGAGGAGGAGGAGGAGGAGGGGGAGTGAAACTCTTCATTGTTGCTGTGCTTTTCCTTTTCATTCAAAGGAGTTTTGTTCACCGAGTCGCTCGTTCTCTGTGGGGATCGTTCTCTCTGTGCTGCCCTTCACTCTTTTATGAAAAAGTCACTGTACTTTCACCTTGAACCCAACATTTCGGACTTCTGTCTGATCTTGCAAGACTTATCCCACACATACAAAGAGTCTGAGGGATTCAGGGACTCATGATTCTCCTAAAACTAAGGTGTGGATACAATAATCTCTCAAAAAGTAAAGAAAGGTGTCAAAGCGTCACACCAACAAAACAAATGGTGAGTTCTTTGTTGAATGAAAAGCTTCTTTAAAGAGTGTGATGAACCCCAAATTAAAATACACACTGCTTTTGTGATCCAAGGACAAACAGTAGTCTTTGTTGACATGGAGGAGTTAAGAGTTTGGACTTTGAAATGGACTCTTTGAAATGTCCAGTTAAACAAGTGACTTTGCACCACAACTTACTCAAGAAAATAAGCACCTTAAGAAAGAATCAGTTTTGTCCTTCAGGTCTTCTCATCAGGATGTCTTTATTGAGTCAGGACTTCTGGTTTCATCTTCCAGTTGTGTCTGATATTCAAAAAGTTCGTGAAATTGCTAGACAAACCAAAAAAAAAAAAAAAAAAAAAAAAAAAATCAATGCCTCGGCTGCATTTTGAGGAACATCTCATTTTACCCGATGGCTGACCTTCAGGTTTCAAATGGACGTCTCCCGATTTAAGTCACAGTCACCTACAGTACTTAGTGTGAAACATCTTGTGAGGTATGTAATACCTCAGGTATTTCAGTTTCCAATGCATTGTGTCTAATTTGTCCACTAAGTGGCATTCAGGGTCCAGGCACCTGCTTTATTTTGCCACTTTTCTCTTTCAATCACTCCCTTCTTGTCTCGCTCCCTGTCTCCTCTTTTCTCCCCCGTCTCTTCACCCTCTCCATCTATTTCTTTCTCTCTAGGAAGGAATCAGTCTCACCTTAATTGCTCTTAAATCGGATTAATGACTGACCGGGGACAACTCGACTTAATCTCTCGTCTAGTAAATCTCTTCCTCTCCCCTCTTCTCGTACATCACTCTTATACATTTTATCCTCGGTTACATTCCCCCTCTTTGCTCCCTTTATCTCCTACCCTCCCGTTTTTCTTCCCCCGCCTCCAGCGCTGTATCCCACTCCCTCTTTCATTCTTCTCCACGGGCATCTTTCACCTCTTTTGCTTTGTCACCTCCTTCTTCCTGAATTTCGCTCCTCTCCCTCTTTCCCTCACTGTTCCTCCATCACCCTCTCTGCATGAGAGTCAATCATTCTTTCATCTTTTTTGGATGCACTCGGTCATGCTTCAGCTCTGCTCGTCATCCGGGCCCCTTCATCATTGCTCAACTTTTCTTTTGGCAATCTTTCGACAACTTTCTATCATCCGTTAACTTCATCATCCTGAGATTTGCCAAAAGTCTCTGTGACTTGGCTGTCACTCCATTCCTCCGTCCTGTGTGTGTGTGTGTGTCTTGCTACAAGCTTGGCCGGTCGCAGGGTGTTGTGTACGTGTTAGCAGACGTCGATGTGGTCCTGTCATTGCCTCCTAAGTGCTTTGGCAATACTACGGATCTGCTGTCATGCCAGTTCAAGTAATCTCAATTGAATTACACTGAACTTGTATTGAGACGGAGATAAAGGACACGCACGTGTGTGTGTGTGTGTGATTGCTTTAGGAGCGCCACTTCTCGTGCACCAATATAATAAAAGCACACACACAAAAACTGCAAACACACATACATGTTGGTAACCGAGTCATTTTGATGACAAGCATGAATTGTTATCAATAAAATCAAATTTTTACAATTTTTTTTTTACTGGTTCCGAAAAAAAAACAAGTGACAGCCATGTCATACTGAAGGGATATTTGTTAAGGGTAGAAGGGCAAAGAAATTGTGCCACCTTCCAAACCCCTGCAGTTAAAAAAAAAAAGGAGAGAGAGAGAGAAAAAAGAGGCCAGCCTTGTGGACAAAAGCTCATTTTCCTCTTGGTTGCACACTGCTGCAGGCGAGCTAACATGCCACAGGAGAATTCAACCACTCATACACCTTTGTTTTCCTCAGGTTTTTCTCAACTTTACACACAGCAGCAGAGCCATAACCGACCATGAACCAGGGTTTCTATGTCAGCCCAGAAGGCATGTGCATGGCCTGTCCAGCCCGGGGCGAATCTCGGAGCCACAAAGTCGCCCGCTTCTTGTGATTGCGGCAGACAAAAAGTAGAATCTGTCATTTCCAAAATGCAACCGCATTTGTTGACCTTCCAGTTTTGCTTTGGGGTCATTTCCACGTCTTCACCTCGCTTCCATTTCTCTCCGCTCGTCAACTCCTCCAAAGCTGCCACAACTAACCCCCTCGACACCCCCGGCTCCAAACCTTTCTGCATGTCCGTCTGCTCCGCGGTGCTCCCTCTCTCTCTCTCTCTCTCTCCCTCTCTCTCTCTCTGAGCAGTCAGGATTAAGCATTTATCTCGGTGGTCCTCCTTTCGGCCCTAAACGCCCGTGAGGATGATAAGAGTCGCTGGGATTTGTCAAATTGTGCGCCATTGATTAAGTGACCTTTCACGCCTGCAAGTCTCTCAGCCACTCCACTAACTGCCGACAGGCGAGATAGAGAGATAGATGGATACATCTGGCTGTTATTATTGTGTACAAGTTTGTAGTTACCAGGTGTGGCAGCGAGAGACGACAGGGTATGAGGGCCATGGGAGGAGGGGGGGGATGCTGAGGGAATGGGGGGGGGGGGGGGGGGGGGGGGGGAGATTGAAGATGGTGGAAAAGATATGGAGGAGTCCTTCAGTTGCCCTATAGGCTTTGTATGTAACAGGTAGAAGAAGTGTGTCTACGAGCGAGCAGTAATGAGTGCTGAATAATGAATAATGAAACACAAATTTTTAGGAGCGCCAAGGGGCTAATATCGGGCAGGAAGAATTAGGGGTGGGGGGGTGGGGGGTGAAGATGAGCCGAAGGAAGCGTTCAGACGTCGACTCGCTGGAGGAGAAGCTCACATGTGGTCGGGAATGGCCAAAGGCTATTGCATGGCGAATTGGACACCTTTGATTATATTTACAGAGGTTTGTACTTCTTACACCTCTGACAACTTCTGAAAATCAGAAACAGGCATGAATCCTGAAATGTATATTGCTAATCAAAAAAAGCAAACAACTAAATTTTGCCCAAACCAAAACTGAAACAACACTCGACTGGTGGAGCAGCAGCTTGTGTTCCTATTTCTTTAGAGTTTTCCCAAAAAGTGTTGCATTATGCCTAATCTTTTACATGTATCGCTGCTCATGCACCTCAGATTGCTTTGTCCCTTGACTGTCCTTGTCCACATTCTTGCACATTTTTTCTTATTGTTGCAATAATTTAAATAAACACCAATGAAAATCACTTGTTGCTCTGATATATAGTGAAGACGTGAAACTGAAGAATCTATGAAAAGAAAAACTGAATGACAACACTGAATAATTCCCCACAATTTTCAGCTTGTTGCCCTGTGAATACAGAAGTCAGGCACGTTGAGAAAGGGTGTTAAATGTGCAGAAAAAATATTTTTACGATTCCAAATAGCTTTGGTAAAAAAAAAACAAAAAAAAACTGTGGCCACTTTTTAAAGCAACAATCAACAATGACTGATCTCATCAGAAAACATCTTGACCTGAAATGACCTCATATTTCAGTAATATAATATTGATTACTCCCGGCTGTAACTTAATGTGCGCTGCTTTAAAACACCAAGAAAACACAGGTGTCGAAGAGAAGGAGAAAAGACAAACGTCCTAGAAAGAGGAGGAAGTTCGCCCACCTGGACCTCCGCGTCGCCCCGCCTCAGAGATGCACCTGAGGCCGAAGCCCGACCACCGTCTCTCGGACTGGACTTTGGAGTTTCTCCGCCGCTGCGCTCGATCCGACCCGGGAGGGAGGAGGCGAGGAGGGGACGCGCCGCTGTCTCACCGCAAGCAGGCGTCACTTCAAAAAAAAAATAAAAAAAAAAAAGAGAGAGAAAAAATTTGATATTTTATCTGTAAAGTTTGTGGAAGCGGTGGTTTGTATTTCTAAATTGAAATGAGGAATGAAATTAAGCTGGATAACAAGTTTTACAGACTTTGGCCCTGCTGAGCGCAGCCGATCTGTGGACGCGCGTGCGGACGTCTCCCCGGTGGACCAACGCTGCCTCACACACCACAGATCAATCACTTTATTGACTCCTTACTGTCATACAGAATGGCAGACGGCGGGAGAGGCGACGTGATGCCACCATGAGCTTTCTCCAATAGTCATAATGACTCCGCGTGTCTTCTGGCACGCATTGGCAAATGACCTTACCGCGCGCAAGAAAGCGCCTCCTTGACTTGACATCAAGATGAAATTCCCTCGAAATCCATATCGGAGTCCTTTATTTTCCCGTATTTATCTTAAAGTGTTGAGAGATGTATTTTAGAAGGGGGGTGGCGCGTTTTACGCACAGGATGCATCTGCGGTTATTGGCGCGCGGAGCGGAAACGGAGGACTTGGATGCAGCTTCGGCGCGAGGCTTTGCTGTCTTGTTATCGATATGTGGAGAAGCTCGCTGGAAAGGATATTGACCGCACTAACTAGCCGAACTTTGATCATACGAAATTGCTTTCCAGATGACAACACATTAAGGATGAGAGCATTTTTAAAAAATCAAACCCGCCTCTCGCACCTGTCAGAAGTTTCTTTTCCGAGAGGCAAGGAGATGAGGAGAGGTGAGAGCCCCAATATCCACCGGCTTGATGGAGAAAAGAAAACCGATAGTATATTTCCAAAAAGAGGCAATCAAACGGGAGGAAACCCATCAAGAAAGAATTATCAAGCAAGGAAGTATGCATCTGAAATTTTAATTTCTCGGCAACGATCTGTGAGTCTGACACGAAAAGAAAGTTCGCACATGAGAAGATGGGAAAAACCCAGAAAACTCGGAAAACCCAGAATTTAGAACAAAATATTAATTCCAGCAAAAACATAAGACAGCAAAGGCCGTAAGGGTAAAGGAAACATTTACTTTAGGATTTTGATCCATATAAATATAGAGATGGATAAATAAACCAAGGATAACTATTAAATTTATCTTCACCGTTACAGATCCAAAAAATAAATTTTATTAAAAAAAAACAAAGTAGGATTATGACATAAATAAACTGACGATATCGGGAAGAGGAACAATATCGGATTTCAAATTTAAAAGTAAAACGCAGTTGTTTTCAGGAAAACAATTTCGTTCGATAATAATAATAATAATAATAATAATAATAATAATAATAATAATAATAATAATAATAATAAGTTGGAAACGAGCATGTTTTTTTATTTCACTACTATACCATTGTCATGAATTATAATACAATATATAATAAATACAATGATAATAGTAATAATAGTTATTAATATAATGATGATAATAATAATGTATTTATCGGGGACTCAGCCGTGCAGAGGTGAGGGATCAAGTAGGGGAGGGAGGGTGAGTGACGTGGGGAGAAATTTCCCCAAATGCCATTTCATGTCGGAAATATTTCCACCAAGTATCGACAGCGGAGAGACGGATGAGGCGGCCGGCGAGCAGCGGCACTAAAATAAATAAATAGATAAAGAAGCAGGAGAAGAAAAACAAAAACGTTGGATAAAATCCGATTAAAACGGCCACGGTGATGGGGGACCAGGTTCAACACGTTGGCCTGAAACTTCACACACAGAAAACACCAACAGGACAGAATGTGTGAGGCAGGAGAGGGAATGAGGCTGGTTAAAAAAAAAAAGATATGTAGATATATATTTAAAAAAATAGAACTAATGATTAGAAGTATTTCAAGAAACCAACTGAAAAGACACAAAAATAAACCTGTGATTCAAAATAATTTGAGCCCAGTTATTATTATTATTATTATTATTATTATTATTATTATTATTATTACATTGTAGTTGATTCGTGTCTCCTCAATTGCAAATTGAAGTAATTAATTTAACACTTCCTCAGTTATAAATCCAGTCCTGCTGCGCACGCACTGGCGCGCGCACACGCTTGAAAACTTTTGGGAGGCAGCCTGATGCGCCGCAAACTTGGATGCGAGTAACTGACGCTAGAAAAAAAAAAAAACACCTCATCGGCTGAGGTTAGGGTGGATCCATTGATCGATCTCTTAATCTGCAATAGTTACATGCATGTATTGATTTACAAACACTGTTTATCTGGAAATATACTGGCACAAATAATTGATGGAGTACACCCAACGGAACGCATAAATATGCATCAAAGTTGTAAGGGGGCAAAAAAAAAAAAAAAAAAAAAAAAAACACCTAAAGAAAAAACATATCTGGGAGAGACCAGCGAAATCAAATAAAGATTATTCCAAATATTTTTTTTTTCTCCAAGCTTGACTCCGCACTGTATCGATGCGCCCACTTCAGAAACAAATTCCCATGCGGGTTCTGAAAACACACACACACGCACGCACGTGCGCACACACATATACACAAATCAGCCAGGCTCACGCCAACTGGAGTAAACTTGAGTGCTGACGGACGGTCAGACTGCTCACCGTTTCTGGCCGCTTGAATGGTTTTTCCAAGGAGGGAGAGAGGGAAGCATGTTATTAGTGCTCAGCTGGGGAGAGGATTTCTTTAAACGTTATGACTGATGGTTTATTTAAATTCCAATATTCAAAGTGAGTTGGCAAATTTGAAAGTGACTTTAACTTTATATATATATAAAAAAAAAATAAAATAAAATTATGTGCGTAATGGCACGCCAGCGTGACGCACAGAAATAAATGTCAAATGTAAAACATACACACTTTTTAGGTTATTTATATATCAATTGGGCCCCACGCTTACATTCACAAATGACTAGAGGTAGTGAGAGAGAGAGAGAGAGAGAGAGAGAGAGAGAGAGAGAGAGAGAGAGAGAGAGAGAGAGAGAGAGAGAGAGATGCACCGTGCACCTCGCTGCGTGTGACTGGCTGTTTAATTGACTGATTGATACGGCGGCGTGGAGGTGAGAGCTGGACGCCTTAACAAATAGAGACATTTAAAGGCTAATCCGGGCCAACGCAGACAGCTGAACGCATCCAAGTGCTCCGGCACAGTCCACACACTACCACAGCCGCACTCCAGCCACAAGCACGACTATTTAACCCAAAAAAGAAAACCTGCTGGTGCGTGCATGTGGACTTGTGAACACGGCACTTAAACTGTAAGTGTTTTCAAAAGGATATTAGAAGAAGAAAAAAAAAAGGTATATCCAACAGCGTCAACAGTGGCAAAATCGGGCTGTTATTACGCACGGTCCAAGTTATTTTTGCTGAAAGGTTATACGGCAATTTTTCAGACATCGACAGAGATATGTATTTATAAAAACAACAACAGCTCCAACAAAAGCAAAGACACTGCAACAAGGAAAAATATCACCAGCATGCGTCTAATATAACTACTTTAAAACTCATCCACTCACTGTCAGCAGTGACTAAACAACTTTTTTTTCTTGTTGATCAAAATATTAAGAAAAAAAAACAATAAAAAATACCATATGACATTAACAGAAGCGAGTCAAGAAAGCCAACATACCTCCAGTTTTCTGTATTTTTTTCTATCTCTCTCTCTCTCTCTCTCTCTTTTTAATTGTTTTTTTTTTTTTCAGGGAGTGTCGTTCCGGGGCTGAAGTGCGACCAGTCTATCCACACGCATTCACTCTGACGGCGCACGGAGCCGGCGACCGGAGAGGCAGCTCTACTACCAACCTGAACCCGGGGAGGAGAGCACAGGGAGGGGGGAGGAGGAGGAGGAGGGAGGGAGGGAGGGAGGGGAGGAGGTGTGCATCTCCAGCACTCTCTCTCTTTCTTTCCCCCTCCCTCTGTGTGTGTGTGTGTGTGTGTGTGTGTGTGTGTGTGTGTGTGTGTGTGTGTGTGTGTGTAGGTACTTAATTAGTAAATCCCCATTCGCTGTGCCTCGGGTCGGTTTGTTTTCCCCGGTCGACAAGCCGAGAGGAAAGAGAATTTGAAGTAGGATTCGACCCGTTTCCGCTCCTGTGTCTCATATATGAGGTTTGTGTGTGTGTGTGTGTGTGTGTGTGTGTGAGGGTGTGTAGTGTAACGCTGTGTGTGTGGGGCCATGTGCGATTTCTCCCCTCGCTGCCACATAGGAAGCCCCACAGCACCGAGAAGTCACTGTGCTCACCTCCATGCTGACCTGACCCCACAAGTTGCTCACCTTGAACACAATCCTCCAAAGCAGCAGTGAAAGTGGCCGCTTCAGGGAGTGCAGCGCACACCCATGTGACACAAAACCAACCTTAAACTTGAAGTTGGACTGCAAACAAGTGATTTTTTTCCACATGAATTAAAAAGAAAAAAAAACTTCCTGCAGGAGCAATGTCTTTTTGTACTTGGGTGAATATAGAGGAAACCTGAAGGATCAGTCAGGAGAGGTCGAGCCCCACCTGTCAGTACGGCTTTACTAAACCACCAGGAAGAAATCCGCTCCTGTTGCCTACATTCTCCCTGCGGCAAAAATCCACAATCTTCAACTCAATCGCATGACTTCCATCAACGGTCTGCATAAATGAAATCACACACCTGGACTCACACAAAGGCTATGGGGAGACCGAGCGCCGGCTCCTGTGCCGGCGGATCGACCTTCCCCTTAACAAACTTTAATTATTTAATTGATCTCCAATCAGCAAACTTAATAATCAATTAGGTAAACCTATAGAACTCACTTGAGTGAAGAAAGCCCGAGTCTATGACAAGGGAATCAGGAGAGGAGAGGAGGGCAGAGATCGAAGGATGGGAAGAGCGGGATGCTGTGCTCGCCGCTGGACGTCGGGCTGGTGTCTGCTTGAGGTTGACGAGGGAATAAGGTCAAATTCTTGCACTGCCCACATTTTTTTTAACAACTGCTGGTGAAGAGGGTAAAGGTCAAAGTAGGGATGTCTACAGGTTTGGAATATAAACAGGGCCTCTTGCAGACAATGTTTCTTGTATTTCACGGATCAATTTGGGGCAGAAGTAAAGTGATCGAAAGAAGAACAATGCTTTTCAATCAGAGCTTGAAATTACAACCCGAGACATGCCGTCTTTGTAATGCTTCACTTGAAGATAAACGCTCCTGTCTATCACCATCTATCAGCCAAGACAGCCTCACGCTGATGTCAGGGAGCACCTTATTTACATACTTAGTGTATTATACATGCGCTGCACGGTGGGGCAGTGGTTAGCACTCTCGGCTCACAGTGAGAAGGTCTGTGTTCAAGTACTTTGTGGAGTTTGCATGTTCTTCCCATGTGTGCGTGGGTTTTCCGCCTCTTGGTGTGTGTGTGTGTGTGTGTGTGTGTGGATGGTTGTCTCTGTGTGCTTGTCCTGTGATGGACTGGCCCCTGTGTGTATTCTGCCCCTCGTCCATCGTAACCCTCATGGCCGAGGTTCCAACACAGCACACACTGTGATAACAGCCCATGTGCCTCTTCATCGCCCTCTAGTGTCAGCTGCTGATGCCAGCCCTCCATCACTGCTTGTTAACCCCTCCAGCTGACACCAGTGGCTCCCTCAGCTCCATGTCCTGGTTTTGGGGGGCTTACCCTCCACAAAGCTGCAACCAGGGTGAATATGGCTGTGCTGCTTTTTTTTTTTTCTTTTTTTTTCCAATTTTGGAACGAACGTGAGCCTTGCGTATGTGAAATCAGTCGGGAGCAGGGAATATCAGAGCCTCACGCACTCAGCAGATGAAAGCTTTGCCAATACACCGAGTCCCCTGAGGGTCATGGTGATATTGATGTGACCAATGGTGTGTGTGTGTGTGTGTGCACGAGTGTGTGCATGCTTGCCGCTGATGCATGTCAGTATTTTTATGTGTGTGGCGTCTGTTGCATTTGTACAAGTCACCTCTAAAATTTAAAAAGGGCAACGGCACACGAGGGTATATGTGTATGTATACGTATATACATACACACCGAAACACGCCAGTAAGCTCTAACCACTGATCTCAGACCAGATCGTTCCAACAGCCCCGGGAATTTTTTTTTTTTTTTTTTCCCCCCACTGATCTCTTCTCAGCAGCTGGAGCGCCTGAGCCTCTGACACCTGGGAGGTATATGTGACAGAGTGGGGAGGCGCTGGAAGAGGATGAATAACTGACCTATCACATCCCCATTGACTGAGTTAATTAATATAAGTAGAGCAGGGGATTCTTAGCTCACTTTTCACTGTATGGATTTGCTGTCTCCTCACATTTGGTATGTTTTATGTCTATTCAATGAAAACTCAATGTGTTCCGTCCTGCGGCACGATCATGACAGCTAATTTTGGTATGTGAGCCGTTTTGATAGGGCGGATTTTAATTGTGGTGAAACGCAGGGCCTCGGCGTGACCGACCAAAACAAAATCCCATGTGAGTGGATGTCAAGTTGGTGCAGAGTGACTGGTTAAAAGGCCCTCGTTCCTCAGATTTATATTTATCATTTACAAACTGTTGGTTTACATGAATTCTTTCAGTCCGATAAAGGTTAAATATTACACTTAGAGGAGGGCTTTGAGGTTGGAGGAATATTGTGTTTAGGGGGAAAGAGGGGGGGGGGGGTCTGGAACTAGACTGGGACACAGCAAAGAGGAAGGACAGGGATATCCTCATACACTCCAAGACTCTTTTATACATGCAAACACTCTCTTTCTTCTTTGAGGGTGAAAGACAAGAGAGAGGTGGGCATTGGAGGGAGGAGGGGTTGACACAAGCAGGACAGACAGGAAGACAGGCAGAAGAAGGTGGGAAATGGAGAGAAAAGGAGGGGAAAGAGAGCAAGAAAGAGCTCCACTGCCTAGTCTTAATCTGAGCTGTTCTGATCAATAGCCCATTTCCCATTGTTGCCAGAGCTGTTCGATCGCTACACCACGGAATTAACACACCCACTTTAATCTAGGGGGAGAGGAGCGTGGGGAGCGAAGGGAGGTGAGGGGTGGGGAGGGAAAAAGGGGAAGAAGGGGGTTAAGGGGGTGAGTGGGGAGCAGCTGTGGAGGCATTCTCAAATGAAATCAAATCTAATTGTTATCACTGTAGCTGCTGCACTTATTACTACCACTGTTACAATTATCCACCGACCATATAGCTCTTTTTTCCCTCCTCCCTCTCATAGCTTGCGTCATGTGGTGTAAACTGGACGTAAATAATCCAAATTAGTGTTTATTTGTTTCATTTTGCCAGCTGCAGATTGGATTGGGTTGGGAGGCTGGGTGGAGGGGCGGCGGAGGGGGTGGGTTGTTGATAGTGTGGCTCATTCCCCAGTAACAGGGAATGGGGAGGAGGGGGGTGGTGGTCAGGTATATTGTACCGGATACTCTTCAACATCTGGGGGTTTCAGTGCAGCTCAGCTACCATGAGGCAGATTCAGGTTGGGTTTTGTGAGATATTTTCATTCTACAAAAGCATTTTATTTATTGTTGGAGGTTTTTTTCATGTTGCTTCGTGAACTAAAATGCGAAGATTTCATGGATATTCTGAAACCAGCTTTGTCTAAAGGATGTATGCACCTCAGATACGCAGATTCTTACCCTGCCTATGTAGTACGTAGTACCATTATGGGGAATATCCAAATTTTTGTTTGAAACCTTTCACAGCACTATATTTTAACACTTTCTCTCAGTGAAATCTGCAATGTTTACATTTCCATCTTTCTAAATATTAGTTTGAATTATTCCAAATAGCTATAGATGCCATTGAACATCTGAAATATTTAAACTGTTTTCTTGGATTGAAGCATTTGTCTGAATGAAATCTAAAACTGTTGTCATTTTGTTGATACCTTTAGTCACGCTCACAGATGATGTCCTGTGAATTATAATCTTGGCGAGTTGGTCTATAATTTTTTTCAAAATTTCCATACTCTTCTAAAACACTTCAAACATTTTAGGGAAGCAGGAGAATGGAGCCAATCTTAGCTGACACTGGATGGAGGGAGAGGGCAGCCTGGACTGGTTACCAGTCCATCACAGCACAAATACAGACAGATGAGCAACTACTCACACACACACACACATACACACCTTCGGGCAAATCAGTCACCAATTAGTCCTGAACATATGTGGAAGGAAAGTGGAGAATAAAAAGAACATATAAACTCCATACAGAATGACCCGCAAGCAAGGAATCGAGCCAATGATGACTTTGCCATGAGCCGAGTGTGCTAGCCAGTACAGCACCTAACAGTCCAGGAGCTCTAAAGATCACAAATATGTTTGTTTGAGATGTTAAAAAGACAGCAAGACAATGATTCTTATTAACTTTGGTCTTTGGCTTTTGTAAATGACTTTTGAATTCTACAATTAAACCATTGAATAATACGACAACTCAGTTTAATAATCTGAAAATCCTCCACACTATAAACTATTCCTGGAGAATTTACTTTAGTTTAACCCCAACTTTTAGTCTTGAGCAGCTACGGACTGCTTGTCACATGTTCATTTAGCAAAAGAGTTTGAACTAATCATACTTTGTTGGTCTCCTTAGGGAAATTCCTACTTGTCCTATTTCTAGGATGTGGTGGGCAGCCCTTGCTAGGGCGCTCCGGGAGCCGATGAGGGTCAAGGATCTTGCTCAATCACCTGCTGAGGGAATTCAACCTGCAAACTCCCAATCCTAAATCTGCTTCTCTCGCCTCCAGGCCACCACTGGCTTTAGTTAATGATTCTGTTTGTCCCCACTGTGTTTGAGAAGAGGTAGGAAGCTGACCTGGAGAAACAAAAACACAGCTATTTGCATAATTTCTTAGAATATTTATTCAGTAACTTTGTTGATTTTAACTATGTGGTAAAACTGTCTATTTCACATTCTGGAGCAGGCTGGATACACGGTAAAGTTTTTCAATCATCCGTGTTGGGTTATTACGATCAACTATGGCGTTAAATAAATCAGTGTATTTTTCCTTCATGCACTTGAATGCAGCGTGGCATGCAGTGATGACAAGTAAACGCAATACATTAAATATAACGAGCATCTCGGAGAATGACTGCGTTTTCTGATCATGCAATCTATTGGTCACACAAGCAACATTATCCCTGTGCAGCCATGAAACGTGGCGTGGTTGTACAGCGCATCTCTGAATTGCAGCCATGAAATTCAAGTCAAGGATTTTGTGCATGTTGAGCGCATTTTTTATTCATTAAGATCAAGATTAAAACATTTTAAGTAGAAGCAAAGATTTTTTTTTTCTTTCTATTGCACAACAAAGCATTGGCTGAATAACTCCCCCATTACTAAAGTGAATACTTGTGTTTTCTCAGTACGTACACTTGAATTTTGTTACTGAATCCTGCGGTCTACAGCTTTGGGTATTGCCAGCGGAGTCTTTGCTTACTGCTCTCCACTGAGACCGCTTAAGGGGAAAATACAGCAGAAAAGCTCTTCCCTGCCACCCGAGGCTACCACCCAACTTTTCCTTCAATCCATTCTACTTACTCCAGTCCTTTTGAAGTCATTTCATAACAGAGCAATTTTCTCGTTAGCGTTCGGCTTTAATTGTGGGTAATTAAGCGTGCTCCGGCGGTATAGAGAGCGCTGTTCAGAGGACTGGGGGGAAATTAGCCGTAGTTCAGCTGTGAAATATGGGGTTAAGTGGGAGACGGGGTAGGGAGAGGAGAAAGCCGAGGGGGGTCAGTGACTCCAAAACAGGGTTCACGCTGTCTAAAAGGAAAGCTGCTTCAGACGGGAGGGACGGCAACAAAAATAAGTGAGAACACAAACAGATAGTTTTAGCAGGAGACACAATTCAAGAGAGGCTCAACAGAGCTGAAGGAGGCTCTGCGGTGACTGCAAAAGAATCATATTGATTTGAAGGTGGTTTGAGGCAGAAATTCTAGGGACACAAGGTTTAACTTTGTCTGTAAACTGTAGTCAAGAAGTATTTACATGTTATAAAAACATGGAAAAAGCATGATGTAACAAGTTTAAGTTGGACCATTTAAAAGGATTTGAAGTAAATGATCAGTTCATTAATGCAGACATTTTACACGTCAAAAACTTTACAAGAGACGGGATCAAATTCAAAATCACGAGGATCGTTTGTCATGGATTTTTACTTTGTGAAAGTCCCGGGACTCAGATATGAATCCGCCGAGCGTAGGCGTCCGACGGCTTAGCAAAATCAGTGCAAAGTGCATTTCACCAATTACCTCCCTTGATGCAACAGTGTGTAAAAACCTGAGGTGGCACTAACTGTCACCAAGTGGATTATGGAGTTTACACAGACTGACCCCTGACCAAATGCACCACCTCACCCTTTGCATCCGTTAATGCTTTTATTTGAACCCCATAACAGCTATAAATGTCGTCGTGGCCATAAAGCGGATGAGGAATGATTGGAGCCATTGACTGTACTGTCAGTGCTCGGCGGATGGGGGGGGACTAACTCCGCCGGGCCCTTTATGAGCACTTCATCCCCCAGTGGAATCGTCCCCACTGACTATAATGAAGCCGTTAAAGCCTCTATAAATATTGGCTTGCATGCTTAGCGATCGTTTGAATACCTCAGAAATGGAGCCCCGTTTGCAAACAAGTGGCTGGGCGTCAGAGGTGCTGAAGCTAATACCTAATCAATGGAGGGATGCTCCCTCGCTGTGGGCCCTTGCAGAGCCCTGATTCATACAGAGGGTGCGGATATAATGCTGTTTAGGATAAGCACAAAACTGCCATATTGATTAACACATTATCAGTGTCAATAGGAAAGGTTTGTTCAGGAAGAAGTGGAAACTGCAGGGAGAAAGGGATGGCCGTGCAGAAAAAAAAAAAAGAAAAAAGAAAGAAAGTCTTACATTTTAAGACTGCAATAAGAACCAAAGGCCTTGATGCAGCCTCAGTGAGAAGCTCAGACTTTAGTCTTTGACAGGGTCACTCTCCCCACGTTGGGTGCCGGTGCTACTGAGTAGAAGTGAGTCCAAGTCCTTCAAGTCCAGGAAATCAAAACACTGCCCCGCCAGGAAGAGGAAGATTTAGGTTTAGGAGGTATTACAAGAAGCGACAGCTACATTTCAATTGCTTCAAGGGTAATAAAGCTGAATTCTAATGTTGGAGTGGTTTAGTTAAAAAGTTGGATCCATACTGATTAACATTTGCAACCATAAGACACAGTAGACAACTTGAACAGACACCAGGATGTGTCCATTTCTGTTCAACTGTACCAAAGCAAACATTTAAGGGGTGAATGCTAGTCGATGGAATGACATCTAAACAAAGAAATGTCAGCTTTGAGAAATGTATTTCATCACAGAAACAACAAAACAAAGGTGTAAGGAAAATAGAAAATAAAACGGATGGATGGCACCGAGTCTAAACTGGAATTTGTCTTCATACAAAGTTCATTTGGCAGGTCCAAAACTGGGCAAAACAAAGGACATACCAGTATACACCCGTATGTCCTTTGTTTTGTACACCCTGTATGTCGGTATTATATCATGATTAGTATTAGTATGTATCAGTATATTTACGTCGCTGTTTGATTGAATAAACCAGATATGAATCCACGACCTAACAACAGCGACACAGTGTTGTACACGGAGGCCATTGTTAATTCCTCCACACATTCAGATTTGCATAATTTCATGCTGTGCATCAGATTAAATTGGGAAAACTGTCAGAGCGGTTTGTACGATGGTTTTGACCTTGTGCTAAATGAACTTGAAATCAATGAAAAGGTCATGTGGACAGTATCCAGAGGGTCTTTTCTGGACACCTTGTATATCTGAGCAGAACTCATGAGCTGTGGTAAGCAGTTACATGCACAGTGAACATCAGCACTGAGTGATCTCAGTCAGTTGTTTTTCTTTTTGAAATTATATATTACAGTGCACAAGTTGTAATGAAAATTCAAACAGTGATGTATCTTATGGTGTAAACCAGAAAGATAGAAACTGGCTTAAAGATGTTTTACATGCAGTTAAGTCAAAGTGACCTTGACCTGCCGGGCACATTCACTTGCCCTGCTGTCGAGAAGAACACAACATAAAGCCTGTGAAAAAGTGTAAAAAACTCCAAGATTGTATAAGTTCAGAAAGTCAGCCTGCAATGCTGTTTCAAAGCAACAGCTCCAGAGTGTATATCAGTGGGACATCAAAGATTTGAGTCTCACTTCTCTGCTCTCTGTGTTTGGGAAGAAGTTCCTCATAATCACAAAAACCGAGCAGACCACCTCGGGCCACAAGAATTATGCTGAGATCTTAGACTGACTGAAATCCCCTTCACTCACAGCATCCACACATGGACAGAGCTTGTATGAGGGCGGACATGCAAGAAACCCATATTATTTTGCATCACAATGACTGAACGCATCAATTTTGCAGATTGTCTAAACTTGTGAAGGGTGAGGTCTTGATTTACTGTGAATTAGAAAATGTGTTCTTGGGATGTGTGATGGAGGCTTTGGTGCATATATAGCTCATCAATAATATCTTGGTCTATTACATAAACAGCTTGCATGTAATTGAACGCTGATGTATGCATGTGATATGAACACTGCCCGCATGTTTAGTTATAGGTTGGGTAACTTTTTGGAGGGATTATCCCCGTTTCTGCAACTTTTTATCGGCTGCGCGAACTCTTTTTTTTTTTTGGTCCATCTCTCATGTTTTGTCGATCATCACCATCTCTCCTGGTCTCCGCCAGCGGAGCCGCAGTAGGATAAATCCCGAGCGCGACGCACAGACACGTTTTCAGCTTAAACCGAAGTCGTTTCGGAATTGTTGCCGATCTGATTTGGAGGGGAGACGTACTGCGCACCGCGCGCGCCGCTCGACAACTCTCCGGCGCACGAGCGCACACAGCCACATATACATCAATCAATTTCTGCAGGAGGCGCGCATGTTTCTCCCTCGCCAAAGTGCATTATAGTTCTCACGAGGTTCTTATTTCTGACGCGTTTCTCAATTATTCATGCCACTTGTCCGCAACAGGACGGGGAAGTGGGACGCTTACCTTCACCGACGCGCAGTCATTTGACTTGTCCAGCGGCTCCACTTAGGTTAGATGACGGGAATCCTGTCGACGTGCGCATGGAGGACTGATGATAAACCGGACGATTTAACTGATCGGACGCCGCATCCTTCCACCCCCCAGCCTTTACATTAAACTACAATGGTGAGGAGTTTCATTGGTGTGATCAATGAGAGGCGGCTTGGGTGAACACCGCCCGTGGGGCGACTGGGAAAAAAAATAAAAATAAAAAAAAAAGAAGGATGAGTGTGATGAGGAAGCAGCGCGCAGAGAGAAAAGTTATCCTCCGAGCAACAGAAAGTTGACAAGAAAAAAGGTGACTCCGCTTTCACCTGCTACTCTCCCAAACTGGAGTGATACAGTTTGCACGAGTAACTAAACCAAAGCACCAAAAAGAGAAGAAGAAGAAGAAGAAGAAGAAGAGAGGGAGAAAGTGGTGGAGATGTGAGGGTAGAGAGCGCGATGGGAGAGATCCGGGCTCAGGGAGGGATGAGAGGATGAGAGCGCAGGGAGAGAGAGAGGGAGAGAGGGGGGGAGGCAGAAGACAGGGCGCTGAGCCTGAACCTCCACCTCACATCAGCCCCGCTGCATTTAAGTTTCTATCAGCTGCAGACTGTGTTCTGCACGTGTTCGCGCGGACGTGAGACAGAAAATTGACCCGCGCAGCGAAGAGACCGCGCCGGGAAAATATATGTAGACGGGTGGTGGCCAGAAAGCGGATCGATCGGGTTATAATTTTGTCCAAAGTCGAGGGAAAATAAAGTTCATGGAGGAATGAAATCTGAAAACAGATGGCGAATCCCGTCGCCCCTAAATAAGATTCGATCTTCGGGAATGGAGTGTAGATAATATTTGGTTGGACGTTTGATGAAAATGACGGATTTTTCATTTTGGACAGGTGGGGGTAGATGGAGTGTTGGGGGGGTGGGTGGGAGCAGCGAGGGTGAGTGGGGTGGGGGTGATAGAGGGTGGATATGATGTGTCTGGGGACAGAAACTAAACTTGGGAGAGGAGGACGCGGTGTTTTTCCCCCCTTCAGACTCATCCAAGGATCTCATCCCCTTTCTCCATTTGCCCCCAGTGCGCACAGAAGACCCGCACGCCCCCCCCCCCCCCCCCCCCACACACACACACACACAGAACACCCCCTCCTCCGCCCCCCTCACCACCCCGCAAAGAGGGGCGGTGGGTGAAGGGAGGAAAAGGAGAGAAAACAAGAATACCAAATAAATGAGAAATTTTCGTACAGGGCCCGCTTCCGTGCGTTCCATGCTAGCAATAACAATTAAATATCGACCGCTTTCCCGGCCGGAGAGAACCTGAGATACCCAGAGACTGCCAAGTACCGAGACCACCCCCCCTCCCCTCCATTTCTCCCCATCTTCCACATATGCACTCACTCACTCCCTCACTCTCCTCCTTTTCTCGTCATCCCCTCCCTATATACCTCTTTTCCTTCTAATCCAAGTCCATCAAGCCAATCTCTTCTAATTTGGTGTATCTCATTTCTCTTGATTCCATCCCACAACCTATTTCAGCTCCACTTTTATCATTGCTGATTTGGGGGTGGCCTCTCGGACACACTCCCATTTTCTTTTCGTACAAGAGGACTTCCTCACACCATGCATGTTAGTTTATCAAAATCAATTATGGGATTGAGATTCACTTTGTTTTGCCCCACCGTGTCAGAGCAAAAGGCTCATTGGAATATATTGACACTCTCTGGCTTCACCCTGACAAGGAATGTGTCATTTTCAGCACATCTGAATGTCTGCTTCTTAAGACAACATGCCCACAAAGACACTGATTGAGCCGGCATTTGTTTCATTAAAATGTAATGTTTTGAAATGAACAGAAATACAGAAAGAAGTATGAGTTTAAGATTAAATCTAAATTATGTTCAGGCAGGTCACAGCTCTCCTTAACAAGGATATTTCCAAAGCAAACTGTTTCAAGTAACTCCCATGAGCCACACAACACATCTTCTCTGTACTTTTTCTTTTTCATTTGGATGAAGCCTTGATGGAGACATGACAAACTGGCAGACTAATACCCCAAGAGAAGGTCTCATAGAAGTTGGTCAAAATCACTACATTGACAACGTAATTGCTTTTCAGCTAAATCTGACTGCAAAGTTTTATTTATGCAGATCTCCATTGGTTTGATAGACTTCTAGCAATGAAATGGTAAAAGCAAATAAAAGGATATATGGTCTATGTGTATGAGGGTCAACAGAAAAAAGTATAAAAGCATTAAAGCAGCACAATGTGGAGGGATAAGTCCCCTACCCACAAAACTTAAAGGGGACATATTATGCTTTTTTCACTTTGTGAAGAGTTTCTTATAGTAGTATTTGAAAACTGTTTCCTCCCTGCCTTGCTACACCACATTTTGTGAAAATGAAACTGAAACTGAAGCTGAAACGTTTGAGTTTGAGTTTGGTCCGCTTATCCTGATATAAGCGGATTTAACTCCTCCCCCTGACTGTGCCTCCACCATGTGTGTGTGTGTGAGAGAGAGAGAGTGGGCGTGGACAGATGCGTTCAAGTGCATACCGGAAAGCAGGCTCAGAAACAGCCTGTTCTGAGGAGGGCTCCTCAGAGTGACTTTTTACACTGCTGAAACTCCGAACAAAGAATGAATTTGGGGCGAACAAACTTAAATACTATGTTTTTGGGATTCTGAGACCTATATGACGTGACTGAAAAACAGCATAATATGTCCCCTTTAAACCTCAGTACTGACCCTGACCCCCAGTGTGCATGTCTTGTCTTGTGCTATATAGGCCTTGCATTTTTTGGTTGGATGGATGCTGATGTTTCTTGTATTTAAAATGTTTTTTAATCAATCTCCATAAAGTAACAACTCTTCTTGTACTTGTTAGATGTTTTTTTATTTGTGCGTCTATTCTGCAACTGTTGTCAAAGTCTTTTTGTCATTATTAGTCTTTTTAGTCTGATTTCTAAATCATAAAAAATATTTCAGGAGAAGGCTTCCCCCTGACCCCCCAGATTTGTCTGGCGCCCACCCCCCCAAAGTGAGCTCCACCCCAGAAAACCAGACTCAAATCATGTTTTTTTTTTTCTCTCCTTTTGCTTTTAGAGGGAATTTTCTGAGCAGTAAATAATTGCACCTTTTTGGTATTTATTTCACAACCCGCATAGATCCCGGAGCAATATGATTACCTATAATCTAGTGCTCTATATCCAACAGTGAACAATGGAGCGTGTGTGTGTGTGAGTGTGTGTGAGGGGGTTGAGACTTTCGACCAGAAGCCAAACAGGTAGGCTCCATTCCTTTTCCAACAACCTCCTTTTGTTGATTGACGGGGACCCTGGATTTGCGCGGCTCGTGACAAGACTGCCAGAGGAGTGGCATTATGTTGGACTTATAAGTCCTGAGCACGCCAATGCCAACTTTCCAAACGAACTGCACAACTATCAAAAGTTTCTCCATCATTGTCGTTGTGTCTTCTCTCGCTCCTCTTTATATTTTTTTTCCGCCTCAGAACTTCTCCCTGCTCGCACCCAAACCATTCAATTTCTATTTATTTCACACACCCCTCCCGCCCCGAGCCGCCCTCCTCTCAGTCTCCCTCTCATCTCTCCCTTTTCACACCTCTCCGCTCGCTATTAAAACCCCTTCTCTCCCCCCGTCGTCGCCCTAATTCTCCATCCCGGCGTCTTTTTCCCTTTTTTTTCCCCCCCTCCCCTCACACTTCCCTCCGCCTCGTTATCTCCCCCATTTGACTTTAATTAGTTAATGCATTAATTATCTACGCCCCAATACCTGCACCATTAACATACCCTGTCCTCCCCGCCTCACCTCGAGGCCTCTGGGATGGGGATGCTGCCGGAGCGCGCGCGGCGGACGCACCGGCTGCAGCCCGCCTGCATGCGCGCACACACACGCGCGCGCGCGGACACACAAAACTGTTCCTCCTTTACCCCATGCCTCTTTTTCACTCTATTTCTCGCTCTTCCACTCTTTGCCCCCTACCTATTTCCCCCCAAGTCATCTCTCTCCCCCCGTCTATCGTTCTTCTGCCCCCCTATCCTCTCCTCCTTTTCTCTCTGAGCCTTGCAGTCGCCTCTGCCGGCTGGTCTCTCTCCCCGGCGACGGAATTATGAAAAATGCGCCCATCGACAGAGCGCCTCAGCTTCGATTAGCCGAGATGGGACATGACAGGCCGCGATCAATACTTATACCGTCCTATAACGTGTCAACTAATGAATCAATCTCGGCTAAATTTTCCATTTTTCAAAAGCCGACGCGAGAGACTGGAATATCCTCTTTTGTAAAGATATTATTATCGATTTCGTCGGCAATTTGACATCGGGGGTAGTTAATTCCACTCTAGAATAAAATTGAAAACACTTGAGATTGAAGTGAGAGAGAGGGAGAGAGAGAGAGAGAGCGAGAGAGGGAGTGAGCAAGGGAGGGGAGAGGAGGGAGGCAAGGGCAGCCAGGAGGGGAGGGGGAGACGCTGTTGACTTGATAAAAGAGAATGGGAAGATGGAAGGAAGGGGGAAAGGGAGACGGAAGAAGAGATACTACTGGTGGTGTTGCACAGATAGCAGCAGTCTATCTATCTATCTATCTATACAATATAACATAAATTCTTAAGGAAAAAAAAAAACACAAACTCTGCAATTCTGCAATGTCTGTAAAGTTGCAATTTTGCATCAAAGAGATAATTTTCAAACAGCTTTCCTATGATTTTCCGAGGTGCTTCCTCTTATTTTTTTCTCAATTTAAACAAAAAATAAACACAGGCTGTTTCTGATGTGCATTTTTACGCGCTGTTATGTGTTGAACCATATCATTGGTTTCAGGGCCGTGTGAACACGCAGTTTGACTTCCTCCTTTCTCCTTTCAGAGATGGGTCATGTCTCCAAGCTGAGAGGAAGTTGATGAACTGGCCGGTGCATGAGACCGCACCATAATTAACAAACTTAAGCCATGTTATTGCAGCATGGGGCTTGCATGCATGCTCAAGTTTGCGTGTGTGTCTGTGTGTGTGTGTGTGTGTGTGTGTGTGTGTGTGTGTGTGTGTGTGTGTGTGTGTGTGTGTGCGCGCGCGCGCGTACCAGCGAAGAGAAGACAGAGGCAGAGAGTCAGCATGTGTGTCAGAGTGAAATATAGATGGAGGAGGCCAGTGTGTGTGAGGGTCAGCGAGGTGCAGTGTAACTGTCGACAATCACAGCCTTATTTACCTGTCAAAAACACTATCATCCCACACAGCCCCAGCCAAGCAATTTCTCCTGTCTCTTCCTCCCTCCTCTCCCTCACTCTCTTTCTCTCTCTCTGTCCCTCTCTCTCTACCTCCAATTACAACCTAGAGGGCTATTTCTCTCCAGGACAAAAACACTCCCCACAAGCCCTCCCTCTCCTTTCCGATAGCCCCTTCTCTCGCCCCATCGTTTCTACCCTTCTCTCTCCTTTTTTTTTTTTTTCCCACTCTCCCCCGTTCTTTTCCTCTGCTGAGAGCTGGAGAGTGGAAATGAACAAGCTGTAAACACACACCACTTATCGCAGTGTATGCTGTTGTGTATTTGTTGGCGGTAGGCTGGAGAGGTGAAGGCTGTGGTATATGAGGCCAAAGGTGTGGGCTACCTTACCAGGCCGGCAGACGTGAAATAAAGATGCGCGGCGGGTTGAAAGGCAGTTTGATCAATGCACTGTCTGTCGCTCACTATACCCTCCTGCTCTCAAACCGCCACTGCCCAAATGTTCGCCGTTATAGACCGCGTTGAATTTTTACACAGACGCAGTAGAATTCCGCCGGCGCCGCCCGCTCTTTTATAACATTTGTGAGACCCTGCTATTTGTCCTTAAAGGATACAGCAGTCAATACTCTATATTTTCTTACTGTCCACACTTCCCAAATAAAAGGCCAAAACGGTCCTGCTAAACACCCATAAACGTGTCCTACTAACAAGTATCGACTGGAAAGCCTGATGTCTGTTGCACAAAAACTATTAAAAGCACATAAAAGAGCCGAGCTATTGCACTCGTTGACATGTTGTTGACTGAGTGAACTGCAGTTTGTTTTGAGTTGGACCCACATCCCCTCAACTGGTGGCGCAGATTTTCTATGATGAACTGGGTGAGTTTTAATCTTCAGCTACAAAAAAAATAAAATAAATAAAAACATTGGAAAATTAGTCTTTCCTTTTAATAAAAGTGAGCTGAATACTCACATCTTAGGCATGAGGCTGTGTGAACAGTTGGAAAGTATTATATCTCTTTAAAATGGCAATAACACAGAACAATGACGGCCCCATCTTTAAAGTTACACTTATTACGATAATAAGATACACTTGGCTAAAGCATGATATGCATATTTGCAAGAAAAAAAATGGAAAAAATGAAAGTATTTGTCATGAGAGTGTCTGAAACGTTAAAACTAGTCTCATTAAATAGAACTGAGAGGCTATTATGCGATCATAGCATTTATATTTCTGATGAATCAGTGTTTGTGTACATCTGTGTGTATTTATCAAAGCACCACGGCTCAGCAATCCAGAGAAATAAAGTTATATTAATGCGATACTGATTTGTCAAATTAAATGTTTTTTAATTTTTGAGGAAGTTTTGTAATTTATCAAACATATGAGTCAGTCTGGTTGTACGGTGGAGGAGGGGGGCGACTGCTGGGCGGAAAAGTCACTCGTGGGAATTTTGCTGATACATGACCGCGGCAGATATTTGGGAGGCCTTTCATTTCCTGAACACAGTCTGGACGCCTGTGACTGAACCACACACACACACACACACACACACACACACACACACACACACACACACACACACACACACACACACACACACACACACACACACACACACACAGACTGATAGAAATCCTGTCTGTCTTCATGACTGGCTCAGTGAAAAGGCCATCTGACAAAGCCATTAACAGGGTGGTGTAATGCCTGTGTCTGTAGTGAGCTGAATGACACAAAAAAGACATGTATGGGCGCTGCCATGACAGGAGCAGCGCTGCGACATCTGACTGACGGACTGACGGACTGACTGGGCTGCAGGCTGGCTGGCAGATAAAGGCGGACAGAGACAGAAACAAGGATGGAGACAGGAGACGAGACACAGATCACGTCAGAGCGAGGTAACGCTCACGTGTTCGACAAGGCTGCCGAATAGCTACACACGGGTATATGTCAACATAATCTCACTCGCTGTATTGACACGTTAGCCGCAAGTTTTTCAGATTGATATAAGAGGGCCAGGATTTTACAAAGCTGGGGTCAACTTTGAGCCTGCAAGGTTTCCAGTTAATGGATCACTGAGTGTTCTATCTAAAAATTTCTCCCCCCCAAAAAATGAATTTTCATTATCAATAAGTGTAGCACTTTGCTGGAAATTATGGGGAATTTAGATGTCATTTTAGGGTTCAGGCAGAGAATGGATGGACCACTATGAGGGGTTCAAAAAAAAACATAGGAGGAGGAGAAGAGAGTTCCAGACAGTAAGACAAAAAGAAAGTCTGAACAAAAATGTAAAGTGGGAGACAGAGACAAAGCGTGAGACCAAGAGAGAAAGTGAAAGAAAAGAATGATGTTGAATTCAGTGTGTGTGTGTGTGTGTGTGTGTGTGTGTGTGTGTGTGTGTGTGTGTGTGTGTGTGTGTGTGTGTAGCCACGGCAGCAGGCAGAGGCAGCTAAGCAGAACCAGCCAGCCCTCACAAACCAATCAGGCCTTCATTAGGCTGGGCGGGAGGGATCGATGGCCAGCCCGCATCAATTAAACAGCACCCGCACCGCACTACACACACACGCGCGCACACACACACACACACACACACACACACACACACACACACACACACACACACACACACACACACACACACACACACACACACACACACACACACACACACACACACACTATTCTATTCACTACCATCAACAGCACATACATACACCGATTGTATTATGGAAAAAAAAAAAAAAAACACATACAGGCACAAACAGCACCGAAACAAATGAAAATGAACAAAATCAGAGAATAAAGGATATTTTCAAATATTCATAAATTCTCAAGTCTTGTCTTCAGATGTATACACACACACACACACACGTATATATATATATATATATATATATATATATATATATATATATACAATTTCTCCCTTCAAACTTTCCAAAACTGCTGCAATCACACTGTAAACTGTCCATTCGTGCCCTCATCCCCGACATACACTCTCAACATCGATAACACCCAATTACACCCAAGCTCACACATGGTGGGACCTGAAAACACACAATTACACGCGCTCCGGACACACTTTTTATTAACACTCAATTACACACACGCATAAATCACTGACCAACCGTGCGCCCACGTGGCTGGACTCCGCCATGTGAGGGGTGAATCGCTTTCTTCTGCCGCGGCTTTCACAAAAGGACAAAAACTATGTTCGAGTGTCATCACAGATGAAACAGGTGGAAACACCGTGAGGCTGAAGCACTGCTTCGGTTGGGTGTTTCTCGTAGCCGCTATGGCGTCTGTACCCTGCTTTAGCCCATCGTCAGGAAAGCCTGGAAACTCTCATGATTTAAATTTTACGTATGAATCATATTTTGTTCAACTCTGAGGAGACAAAGCCTCAGTTTTCCCCAAAAGGACTCTCAGACCTCAGTTTCTGCTCAGTCGGCCCAAACCCTCCAGGAGGCCACACGAAAAGACAATATATTCAAGCGTTTACGTCAACTCACTTCTCAGACTTTGGAATGTGCCGATATGGATCAATATGACTGAGTCAGTGTGAAATAGTGAACTACTGATGCAGTTTATACATCATCAAACAGTCATCATGCAGAGTGAAGGTAGGATACGGTTTGCACCATAACCACATGTTGTTTCTCAGTAAGAAAAGCTGTGAGCAACAAATATGGTTCATTACTATGTGTTTTACAGAGGTCACCATTCAGGTCATCAATGGGCAGAAGTCAATCACATTCCTGAATCCCAAAACAATGGGGTCAAAAAAGCAGCATATTTCAGTTTCCAGTAAGAGAAACACAGAATTCTTCATCAGACATGACTATATAAGATTAATACTTAAGAGATGCAACAAGAAAGCTCTAAATTATAGTCATGATTCCTGGCTTTAAACAATTCATTTGATTTCAGACTTTGCCCTGCAAGCAGTCAAAATATAGATAATGATAACTTATAAGAGATGATAACTTAATGATTCTTTTAAATTAGAAGTAAATGCTTTACATTTTACCAAGACTGTATTTAGAACACAATTTGTCTTTGAATTTGCCAAATGTAGAGTCTTTTACACACCATAACATGCTGTATGATCTAGCAGGTTGATTTAAACGGCGACAGGAAGACGGGAGCACCGGTGTTAAGAGCGAACTTCCAAATTGCGTTTGTGCCTTTAACCATTCAGCCTCTGAAAGCTACCAGGCCTGGACCTCTATGGCTCCGTTTTAATGCAGGCTTTAATGGATTTAAGAAAAGTTTCCTTTTTCTACCTTGATCTTGAAAAGATTTGCAAAGAGATCCCAAGTTACAAACACTAAGATCCATTAAAGGTTCTAATTAGGAATCTGTCTAGAGAATTACATCAATGCTTTTGTTCACAGTTTTACGTGACGAAATATTTATTACTGGGCTTTCCTGTGATTTCGTCTCCACGGAATTTTCCTTGTACCATTGGCAGACATTTTTATTTGAAGACAAGCTTTTCATTCTAATTTCAAAGCTTGCTTTCATGAATTGTGGATAAAGTAGTCTAGAAACACTCACTGCCATCACCTCTGAGGTCATTTTGTGCGATAATCAGGGTGTGATTTGATTGACCAGATGAGGCAGATACACCCACCGTCTGATGAGTGAAGGCAGAGTATGACCTGAACAGGTCACCACTTGATCACAGGAAAAACACAGACAGACAAACCTCTACCCACTCACTCACTTCCCAATCGAACTGGAAAACCCACACAGAGGGAGAACATGCAAAGTCGACACCGAAAGGCCTCCTCTCTCAACCTGGACTCACAATGAGCGCCAATGACTGCACTACTGTGCGGCCCTGTCCCACTGACATCAGGTCAGATATCAGGTATCATTTATCAGGTCAGATCAAGCATGGAGTATTTGTACTTGTTCCCAGAAAAAGAGCCCTGATACCACCCAGTGAGTACGACATGACGTCATGTGTCAGCAACGTCACCCACAGGTACACAAGGGAGCATGAGCGATGTCAGCGGATTCTCTAATATTAATGAGAAAGACAAACGTAAGACACAGTGATCTGGCAAAATATCAAGACGAGAGGTGAACGCTAGTTTGTAAAACACCAGCAAAATTTAATCAACAGTGAAATATGGACCAGCAGAAATCGTCGGATGTGGCTCTTTAGTTTAACTGCTCAGCACGTAAGTCATGCTACACGTTACATGGAGGAGTGTCGGAACTGACACGCCAGCGATGCTACGTACTACTCATGTTTATTACAGTTTAACTGATACACTCCATAACAGTGAGCCTAACGTGTGAGCGGATCACAGCAAGCTCAGTTCATATTACCTTGCATTGCACTGGACTTTGCAAGTAATATATCACTTACCCAACACTGGTCCTCAGTATTCGAAAGCAGTTAAATGTTATAGCACTTGCACTTGTACTTTTCCTTTAAAAAAATGTTATCAGTGCATCCCTACTCAACTAAATGCACAAGAAATAGAAAAAAAATAAGGAAAATATCACTAACATAAACACAACTATTACCTCATAATCTAAGGGCTTTTTTAAATTTGTATTTATCTTTACACACATTTTGGCATTTTGGGGCTTTCAGCGGCTGGTTTTGTCTCTCTGATCTGGCAACCCTGAAACTGGACACACACACACTTGGCATCAGAATAATATTCTTGGTAAGAATTGTACTTTTTTGCACTGGAGATGCAATAAAGTTAGCGGCTCTTCCCTGACCCACAGACTGACACTATGGGCTTTATTTTTCTCCATAAATAAAACTGCTGCAGAGCCGCAAAAGAAGCAGCGTGGCCAAAATATTTCCCCCTAAAATAAACGCATCTGTATTGGGCGATTACCGGGCCACGCTTCCTGAGCCCCGCGCCTCACCTGCTCGCCGTGGCATTGACACGTCAGTCTCCCGCAGCTAACGCAATGTGACAGTGTTGAGATTATAATATCTGGCCCGCATTACCGGGCATTAACGCCATTACCTCGCCCCGCCCGCTCAGGTGGGCCGCTCCGGGGCCGGCGGGGAGCGCAGGAAATTGAGGGAAGGCGCAGTGGAAGAAAGGAGGGAGGACGACAATGAGATAGATGAATTTGAGAAAATAGGAGGCGCAGTTTAGATTAAGTTAAAAAAAAAAAAAAAAAGGCCTCTGCAGTTGTGTGAGAGGAGGTATAAACATCTGACAATCAAATGGAAAACAACTGGCGTTTGTCTGATTTTATGGCTTTTGAGGAGGATGCGTTCAAGGAGGAACTGTGGCTTATTGTAATACTGCGGGTGGCAAGTAAACCATTTACTGAATAATGATGATGAAATCTGCCATCACACAGGATAAGTGTGCATTTGTGTGTGTGCGTGTGTGTGTGTGTGTGTGTGTGTGTGTGTGTGTGTGTGTGTGTTCCTCATGACAGAGGAGGCGCTGCTGTGTGGTATAATAACAAAGGAAAGGGGTAAGAGGGGGCAGCCCAATTGGATAAAGCCATCCTAATAATGAACAGCTGAACAAGCACCATCACTTCACATGATTTAATGTTTACACCGCGCCACGCCTGGTTTCATACCGCTTTTCCCGGGCCTTCATTTGTTTCGCCCACAGAAAACACTTCTATCCCACAGCCTTGTTGTTTTAATTAGGGAAATTAATAAATAAGAATAAATTAATGTGGCCTCCTCGCCTCCTCCTGTAGACCCCCGAAGAGTGGCAAGCACCGTCGCCTGCCTCCCTGCTCGCTCGCCTGCATGGGATGTATCTGCGTGCCATAATTAACGCTTAATAAGTAAGTGATTCATTATGATTAGCGCGCGGATTCGCCGTAATGGCCCTTCTCTGTGCTAGCAATCAACCTCACTCTGTTTATTCACACATATACCCCTGATCCATCTCTGTCTCCGCTGCCCAATCTACATATCTGCCACTGTGCTCCATTCCTCCGGTCCTGATGCTGGGCCATTTGTTGGGATGCTGATGGAGGTCCCCATCAATCTGTGCATCATTAGACAAGCTGAAGAGGAGGAAGGGGCCTCACTGTCATCCCAAAGTAGTGTTCGACGGGTTGAGAGACGAGGTGAACGATTTGTTTATGCGAGAAGGAACTAATATATCAGGCAAATGCAATAATAAGTTGGTATTGAAAAGATTTCATATGCCAATGGATCAGTCATTATCACTCATCAAATGAGCAATGTAGATGTAAGATGAACTCATCAGTGCTGCAGTGTTGGGTTGAAGTCTAGTGGGGGAGCGCTCGTGCACTGTGACTCTTCTAATGTGATAAAAACTGATTCAGTTGAGGTCTCCTGGGTGTACTTCTGCATCCACTTACTGTATGTCACCACAGTAGAGACTTTGAAGCCACCAGTGATGGCGAAATAAGACAAGCAGAACAAGCGATTACTAACAAGGTCTTTGTGTCTGGGAACAGAAAATAAATCTGTTTTTGGAGAAACTGTTGAACATGATGTGAAGAGTTGTATTCATCGTGAAAAATACAGTGTAAGAATGAATTATGCTCTAAGTTCGTACAATCCCATCTAGTGTTTATAGAGGTTTCAAAACAGCCTTATTTGAAGGATGGGTGAGATGTCTGTCAGACAACGAACAGGCTGTGGTCGCTTTCAGATGAGAATAAAACTGCAGGCCTTTTAAGAGTCAACATTTGGATTTTTATTTTGGACTTGAAAACATTTAAAGATATCTGGAGTGCAAACTTATATCTAAGATTTGATGCTGTGATAAAATCCAGCTGTCCTTCTGACTTCTACATCCTGGTCAGTCGGTAAATATATATTCAATTATTGGTTTAACATAGTTACACAATAGATATTCCTGGTTGTTTCTTAAAAATTGTGAAATAAGCAGATTTTTTATCTAAATCAGTGGTTTGCAAAATGCTGGGTGGTCTTCTCCATCGGACGTCAGAGAGCTGGGTGTGTAGTGGAAAAATGTGGGCAACAGGGAAACGCCTCGTCCCATTTATATTCCATTAACACATGATGAAAAGAAAAAAGTACATGATAAATACAATTAAAACAGAACTGAACTCGCTGTGAATGAAGCTAAACTTTTAAAAACATGAATAAAATCTTTAAAAAAAGTTTTAATCCATGAATGTAATATATATGGCGATTGAAGGATTCACTCAAAGGGTTTCGATTTTATGTTTAGTTTGTTTAATTGATCCTTTGTGGATATTACTTGTCTGCACGCAACCCATTCTATTCATAATTAACCTTATAATAATAATAACACACTCTAGAGTGGAAAACAGTTTTTGCCCAAAGGATTTGCTCAGGAATCCACCATGGTAAACTATAACGGATTCCAACCTGAGACACAGAGACCAACATACGCGTGCTTCTCTAAATTTTGGCCACCACTTCAAATGTATGCAAGAAGCACCAGATTTTTTATTTTTTTTTAATTCCTTGTGGGTCAAAATAATTGTTCAATTGTATAATGTAAACAACATATGGAGGTCAGGTCAATAAAAACTGTTATCTGGCTTGAGACGAAGCATGTGCAGTGTGTTAGTTGCAGGATGGAGGTTTGTAAAGACTGCGGGAAGTTTTGATTCATGTAGAGGACGGGACATGAATACAGCTGGGACAAATGAAGCATTTTGATGTCTTACCTCGAGGACCTTAATTAAACACCCCCTAGAGTATCTCCAGACATCAAACTGCCTTGTGTTGCACATACATACAAAAGTGGTGCACCAGCAACCCCCTGGCCAGTTTGGTGGGGACCTACCTGAAGATCCCCTCAATGAGCTTTCTCACCAACGGCTGCACTTGACAGCAGCTTGCTTGAGCCATTTTGTACCCTTTGAGAAAGGTTTGCACTTTCCCGCCGCTCCCTCTCCTTCCCCCCATACCTCCTAGAATGTTCATTGCCCAGAAAATAATTTCTCTAGTCATTTCAGCGCCTTTGTGAGCGGCAATCAATTTCTCTTCTCTTCATGATGGTCCCGCGTGTGGGCACAGAAGTTTGACCTTCTCTAAAAGATCTATCAATTTATCCGTCCATCCTGCAACCTATCCATTAATGTTTTCATCTTTCCCTGTTGTTTTTTTTTTTCTTCTTCTTCTTCTTCTTCTCTCTCTGGCTGCTGACGGTTGGGTGGTAAAGTGGCTTTAAGCTCATGTGCTCATCAAGACCTAGCGGGTGTCTGCTTGTGCAATTATACTGCAGTCTTAGAGCTGGACCAAAATCAGTTGCTGGAGAAAATGATGGTCATTTTGACTGAGGAGAATATGCACTTGAGACAAAGGGAAGGGAAGCCCATTTGGAGCGTGGTGACGACGGTGAACCTTCGGGGGGACGGGGTTAGGCTAAGGCTAAATGACATATCACATTACCAGCACGGGGTCACCCAATTTCTCGTAATCTACCAGCAGCACTTCTGTGGCGGCGGCTCTGTTAAAAGCTGACTGATTGTTTATATGTCGGACTTTTAACCTCCATCTGACAGTTTTCTTCATCTTAAATCAATCTGAATTGCAGAAGTGCTCTGAATTACGAGATCTGACTCTTGTGTCATGAAAAAAGTTTACATTATGTGAACAGACAACTATGAAGAATTCAATTGTCCCATTTTAGTGGTAATGTTAATTTAACTGAAAGAGCTGGCATTTCACTAGACAGCACCTTAAAAACACGGATGAAATGATCAGTGAGTATATATACTCTATAAGCACACAGCATTGTCTAAAAGGTTGGACCCGGCTTTCTCTGTCGGTCCCAAAGGGGAAAAGCTGACAACATAAAGAGCTTCCAAGATGCCTGAGAGAGGTCATGAACCTGCAAGTAAAACCAGGTTAAGAAATGGTGACAGCGGCGTCATGTTTTCCTGTCTGAAACATAAATCCAGGCAACAAGGCTTTCTGGAAAGAAAAAAAAAATTAGGCCATCAATAAAAAAAAAAGGTTGAATGTATGCGATTCAACACAAACGCATTGACAGAAATAGTATTATTCCCTGGGGAAATGAACTATTAAGTATTTCGTTAAAAGAAACGTACATAGTCCTTTCTCTCATTGCGTTTAAGCCTTGCTTTTATCTCTGTTGGGCTGAATGCAAAGAATAACTTTGGTTCTGCAGCAGAGCTTCTCTCTATGGGCCTATTCTGCTACATCCTCTGCATCTCACTGCTTCCCTCCGTCCCCTCCACCAACCCTCAACCTTTCTATTCTCATCTCTCTCCCTCACTCGTTTTCTCTTTCCCTCATTCACACTCCTTGCTCTGTCCCTTCCAATCTCTCTCCTCCTCTTGAACCCCCCTCTCCAGCTCACAGGACAGTATTATATATTCCAGTCTCATGCTTTGCATGATTTGGGCAATAGATGAAGCCATATCCCTCTCTCCTCTTCAGGCTCTCCCCTCCCTCTCTCTCTCGCCTTGTTGTTTAATGTTTCAATTTGGAGGAAGCAAACATTCAATCAGACAGATTAACTGTTTAATGCATGTCATCAGTCAAACTGTCTACGAGAGGGGGGCCCCTCGGCCTGGCGCAGCCTCCCCCCCCCCCTCAACTGCTGCTACGTCCTTCTCACTCCCCTGCTCTCTTCACGCACACTGTCTACTCTCATATAAACAGGCCCATCCAGCCTCGGCCCAGACGCTGGGGCGTCTGCACGCACACGCGCAAACACACACACACACACGCACACACACACATATTTACTCATGTATTTACACGTGCACACAGACATGCACATGAAATAAAACACAATGGAAGTCACACAAGCATGCAAGATCATACATATATTAGACACAAACACACAACTATATATGTGCGTATGAAAAGCCTCGTGCTGACATATAAATGTATCTGAAACGTAGCAGAAAATGCCTTGGGACATCTGTTGCCAAAAAACAAAGTGTGTGTGTGAGTGTGTGTATTACATGAGACAATGCATGTAATTCCAATGCCACGTCTACTGATGTGCTAAAGGACACATCCACTGATTCACATACAATTGTGAAACTGCTTTACACAATTAAGTCATGCTCTCTTAACAGACAATGCACACACACACACACACACACTTTCTTTGCTTTCTCACTCTCTCGCACACGCGCACACGCACGCACGCACGTCCCACAGGCCAGTGGATAGGGAAATCAAAGTGACATGGAGGTAGAGCAAGGGAGAGTGAGAGATTAGAGGAAATGAAAAGAGTAAAGAGGAAAGAGGGGAAGAGGGAATGGGAGGCCGAGCATGTTGCAGATGGAGTAGACTGTTAAATAGGGAGTGACGCCCACATGGTTATAAATTATACTGTATAAATTCTGAATGCGCGGAATGACATTGACGACATAATCACCAGCCATATTGTGATTTCGGATTTCCCCCGTACATATATTGTCCCGGGTGCAGAATATGAATCAATCTTCAAGTGTCAGCCTCAGCCTGCTCAATACTCACCAATTATTATTTGGGTTTGACCTGGTCTGTTGACCTTCTGTGAAACATGAGCGTTTTGAACAGCAAGGGAATCCCAGTATGCCTTTAGTTTTCACCTGAAAACCTATTCTGATCATTTTATTCATAGTTTGAAATGAAAAACTTAAAAAATAGCACTTCTCACTAAACCAAAGCATTTTTTTTAATGTTTGTGTTTATTTTACCTGTAGACACGATGTGATGTAGTGTCTGCAGCCAATTTAACAAGAGTGATTAATTTCCATGTGGTGGGCTTACAAAGGGATGAACAATGAATCTGGCACTTCAAAAGATATGTCAGGTCATTAATAATGATTGAAACTGCGGATCTTTCCCCATGCGGTGGAGTCCTAAAGATTATAACGTGAGCTTGTTACCAGACGTTTGCAGGTTTGAACCTCATTGCTGATCTTTTACCACTGCAGGCCTCAGAACCCATCTTCCTTATATGTGTACCTAACCATGAAGAGGCTGGCTTGAATGCAGACAAATGATTAATAACGTGTACATTTGTCTTTCAAAAGTTGAATGCAAAAAACTGAAAATGAAAATACAAACTTCTTATGCTAAATCAATAGATCGTCTTAGATAATTTGAGAAAATCCATGATATACATGCTTTACTTGTCAAATATAATACTTTCAGTAATTTCAAAACAAATATAGCCTATAAGCAGTTGTTTATCCCCACACTGCCTGAATGTATTGCATGTTTGTTCCCAATCACCTGTGTTCCATGTTGTGTTTTTGTCATGTTTCATACACCCAAGAAAAGTTTAATTAGTCATGTTATCATCACTATTATAATTGAAAACATTTGCTTGGTATAATTGCAGCATTTGTTGTTACTGAGGTGTCTTACCGTCCTGCTGTGTATCACTTGAGACTGTATTGATTTTTACTTCTCATTTTATTGGTTTTTGGAAACTCTTGCCAATGAATGTGTAAATCTTTCTGCTGCAACACAGAAGCCCCGTGGAAAAATCTCCTGCAAAGGGTGAGAAGTTAGCACAGTGAGCACGGGCTTATGTGTTAATAGCAAATTCTCGGTGTTTATTCAGGTGAAGGATGAAGACATACAGACTGCTTAAAATTAGGGATCGCATGTGCTGGTTCCAGACACCTGAGGCAGCTATTGTTGTGAGAGTTTCTCCAAAAAGTGAGCGGCTCCAGTGCAGTGTAACAGCCCTGTAAGGTTGCTGTCCGGCTGTTTCACACACCACCTCCCTGTGTCATTTTCTTCTCCATCCCTCATTGTTTCACTCTCTCTCACATTCATTCTTATTTTATCTCCTGGCGCTGTGGAGCATCTCCTGTATCTCCCTCTCTCTCCGACATCTCTGACCACAGCGCAGAGGGTGGCCAAACCTGGTAAGTATTGACAGGGAGCTCCAGTGACACGGAGAGAGCCAGTCGATGCCCAGACACCCAGGGCAGGGGTCAATGACAAAAGGTAGGAGCGAGCCGGGAAAGGAGGGAGAGCCCGGAGGAAGGAGAGGGAGAAGGGCGTTGATAGATGGGGGGGGAGACACAAGAGATGTGTGGCAAGATAATAAAACTTTGGTGCAAGAGACATAAAAGGTGAACAAGAGAGAAAGACAAAGTAGACAGAGGAGAGAGGTTCAGAATAAAAAGAAAGAAAATTAGAAGGATGGGGGAAGGGAGTGTAAAGATTTGGACACTCAAAAAGTGATATGTATTCAACTGATCAGTGAAGAAAAGAGTTGAAAATTGTTACAAAGTAACAAAGCTCTCCTACATGGAGATGCTATTCAACATTTAGTTACACCACTATTTTCAACAGAAAAAGCACCAATTGTTGTTGGTGTACTAACAGTTTTTTTTTTTTAAATTCTGCAAGGAGGATTTATAAAACGCCTCTGAAAGCTAAACAAAGATCTTCTCTGGATGGAAGTTGGCTCTAATTCTCCTGTGTGTTCATTAAACCAAAACACACACCATGACAATGAGATCTAGACTCTGTTGGGTCTGTTGCTTTCGTTGGTAATGTGCATGTTTGAAACATTTCGAAAAACATTACTCAGTGCTATAGTCATGGCGTACGTGTTAGTATATGCGTATACGCAAGCAGTAACAAGCAAATTCAGGGGATGAGAGTGTTAAAAACCGACTGTTGTTAATCAGTTTAATCCTCCAAAGCAGGACTGAAAGCAGAAGAAGGAAACACTAAAGTTCAAGAGGAACCGGGAAGCAGGAGCAGATGAGATTGACATGAATGTTCCTCAGAGACTGAGGACAAGTGAGAAACTCCACTAGACTAGGATTAACAGACCTACAGCAGCACACACACATACACACACACTGTGTGTATTGACACACAGAGAGAGTGTCAGTATGTATTGAACGGCGGGCGGTAAGTGAGCCCTCCTCACCCGCCCATTCCCTCCTCCATCGCTCCTTCTCTCTATTGGATATCAGTCCCTTCTCCTCTAATCATTTCCTTCCTTTTGGCCCTCTCTTCTTTCTAATGCAATTATCCCTTATTCGTCCTTTCCTTCCCCTTTTCCTCTCCATCCCTCTGTTTTTCTACCAGTTCCATCCTTCTCCTCCTGGTAGATATCCATTTTAGCTTGAGAGTTGTTTTTTTTTTGTTGTTGTTGTTCTCTGTATCTCTCCAGTCGTCTTCTGGCTAACAGAACTGTACCGACCATTGTCATGGTTCATGTGTTGTCGTCCGTGCTTTTTGTGGGATTCTCACTGTCCCTTGTTTCAGTCTCCTTTGCTTCCCCGCCTCGTGCTTGATTGCTGATCCCTACCTTGATGTATTTCACTTGTGTGTCAGTGTGTGGCTTTGGAACATCATGGGCTTTTCTAGTGTGCTCTGGCTGTCGGTCCGTCTGTGTTTCTGTCTCGGTGCGACTGTTCTTCAGTGTCCCTGTGTTTCGGTGCTGCAGTGCTCCTCCTGGAAAACGCTCCCATAAACTTTGGATGTTGGACTTTTTGGATTCTTGGTTTTTCCTTTTTTTATAATAAAATGAATTTCTTGATCAACAGCAGCGGTGTCTGGCGTTTTGAATCCACCTCCTGATCCAAACCTAACAACCACTGTCTGAAGCACTTACTGTTCCTTCTTGTTTGTTCTTACCTTGCTCTCTCCTTTGTTTTGATCAGTCTGCCGTATCCCCTGTGTGTGACAACAAGGTTCTCATTAATCAATATCACTCTCTAAATGTGATAACATTCTTCTTTGAGACTCTGCATTATGGCCACCAAAAACAGGCAACGCACCTATGAACAGCTACAATTTTCACAAAACATCTTCACAGCCTATCCTCAAATATTTAGCAGTAATGATTTGGACTTACCAAACAGCAAGATTACGTCCATTTTATTTACAACTGCTGTTGACTTGATTGAATTTACACTTTGCTGCTTCTCTTTGTCAGTTTGACGACAACTCTTTTATCATTACTTTTTTACAATCAACTTGACTTATTTTGAGCTCTCTCATGTTATTTTTAAAACTCACAGATCAAAGCGCTAATTGCAAGACCTGTTTTCAGGCTTAAGGTTGCTGCTAATTGGTGTGACATCTACCATGATTGTTGCAGGGTTTGTAATACTTGTTTCTTCAGGTACTTAAAGATTGTTTGTATTTCTTGTTTTTTTAATTTGTCATGTACGTTCCTTACTTCAAACTGAATAGTTCAAAGTAAAGACAAACATACTGGAGACACAAATGCGATAAATCTTAGTCAGTATCCAATCTTATAATAAAAAAAGATTTAATCTACTCATGATTAAAGTTTATTGAACAAAAATGTTCCTTGTCCTAAAGCTACAACTGTGTCAGGCCTTCGATCTTACCCGCCATCAGAGTTTTTTTATCCTCAGGAGATAGTTCTTCAGACTATTATTGCATCTTGGCAATCCGAGGTGTACAAGGGAAAGTTTTTTTTTTTCTTCTAGGTATGGATGTAGAATGACACAACGGTGTAATTTTCTATAAGCTATGAATCCACTATCAGCCTGCAACTAACAAGACTGTTTCGTCTCCATGTAAGCAATGACAGTGTTGTGTTCAAGTCCAGTAAGTAGTGCAGTACTGACATCAAGAGTCCAGAAATGCTGTGAAGTGCAAGAAAGGCAATAAAAAAAAGCAACATTTTCAACAGTTTGCATGAAGTGCATATGTTTGAATTAAAATCAGGAAGCGAGAAAACGTGAGTGATACAGCAGAGATGGAAGCACCACATCCACAGCACAGTATCACACTGAAACACATGCTCAGGGCATTTCTCATCAAAGAGATGCACAATCGTTTGTCTATCTTAACACCATCTTACTCCTGTCTCACTCTTTTAAACATTGTCAGAACACCTACTTGGTGTTTGGCTAAATGAGCAGGACTCGTTTCATCCAGGGTGGAGAGTATCGCAACAAAATAGTCTCATCTGACACTCTGCAGAATTATTAGGGTGATGTTCTGTTCTGCAACACTTCATTTCTCCTGTTAGGTGTGTAACAAGACAGATATGAATTCAAGTGGAGGGAGGGAGGGAGGGAGGGTGTGGGGGTGGGGTGGGGGTGATATTTCTCAACAGGCACGTTGGCAGACAACCATCTTTCCGCGCAAATTTGTAAGCCTCGCTTCCTGCATGCCCCACGACCGGCGCTCTGCCGGAAACAGATGGTTCCCGGAATGTCCTGGAGCAGACTTCTGAGGAGCTGCGAGTAGCCCGAGAGGCACGTGAAGCAGGCAGAAAGGGAGGGTGGGAGGGAGGGGGGTGTTGGGGGGATGTCTCTCCCATAAACTTAACTTCATCTGCCTCTCTGTAGCTCTCCGTCTTCCTGCTCGATCAGGATACTTAATAACAGTTCTGTATAATTATAATGTCAAGTACAAAACTCTGGAGCAGCTACAGTGGTTTCAATTCATTTCTTCTTTCACGCCGTCCTATCACAAAGAAAAGGAAAATGGAATAATAGTTTCGTTTTTGTTTCCTTGTGTTGAGTACAAACACATATTTAGCAGAGGCTCAATTGGCTTGTAATAACATTACACACATACTGAACCCTCTCACACCCATTTATTGTCCTCAAGAGAACAATATCCCTGGTTCAACTCCAGGTTTTGTTTTCTTTCTGCATGAAGTTTGCATGTTGTCCCCGTGCCAACATATTTCTTTCAGGTACTCCATCCAGCCATCCATCCACCTTCTATCATGCTCAGTCCAATGTAAGGCTACATGTTTACAATCCCAGTTAACTGTGGGTGAAGGGAGGGTACATCATGGACAGGCCATCGGTCTATCAAGGTAATTTCAGAGTCACCAGTAAACCACAAATGTATGTACACCACTAAAACTACAGCAGCTGCTTTATCCCTCCAAAGCATCAAACAAATCTCAATGGAAAAAAGACAGAAAAAAGAGTTATGAAGAATGAGGTAGCTATTTTAAACGTTTCATTGATGTGCTTTGTTGCTGCTTTTCATTTTCCAAGTACTGTGGGCTACTCTGAACTAATGATGAAATGGTATAGATAGCAAAAATAAGATACTTTTCTAATCCAAAAGAATGACTTCAGACATGTTTTCATATAATTTGAAACTACAGTCTACCATTCACCTAGATTTTACAAATGTATATAAACATTAAAGTCGGTCAAATGTTATTTATCCAGAATAAATTTTCAATCAACACTGAATTGGTCTCTTGACTTTCTCAGTCCACAATCTATATCTCTGACTATACTTTTAAATATAAATGCTATATATCAAAAACTGCACTTTAATAAAAACTTTAGAGTGTCAAATTGGCTTTTAGAGAGAATATTACCGGAGCTAGTTAAACCAAATGCCATTCATATTTGACCATTCTCAGACATTATTGAAAGAATCCCTGCTGGGAAAGTGTTCCCCTGCCCCAAAGATTTCTGCTGCTGCTGCTGCACCCCTTCTTTAAAAATTAGATGAGGATTATCAAATCATATGCATTAAGAGCTGCCTGGCAGCAGGAAGAGCTCCAGTCGGGGCAGTTTCAGCACCTTGGACAGCGCTCACGTGTGGACAGCAGAGACGTTTCGATCAGCACCAGGGACAGCAGCTGAAACGGCCTTCACTGTATTTGGAGCGTGTTGTTTACAAACCAGGGTGTGTTTTGCGAGATTTTATGTCAGTATGTTTACGTTAGAAATTCTCAAAACTAAATGCGCATTACACTGTTGGAGTAGCTCTGCAGAACTTTTTCCGCGGCTGCATTTGATATAATTAATTACAGCACACCTGCAAATAACATCCAGCTGAAGTTATTCCCTCTGAACAACCAGAAAATCCCAGCGCTGTGTAGAGTGGAAGTGTTTTCTGTCATTAGCGGGCTGTAATCCGCGGCTCATCCCCTTCTTACGGACCGCTTGTCCGACACCGGATACTTTGATCGGGGCTGTTCGCGGCGGTTGGCGACGCGGCCCTTTGTTACCGAACACACCGGGGCTAATCTCACTGACCCGGCGCAACCTTGACCACCTACTCCCCCGGCCTTGGGCTTGGTTCATTGCCACCCCGGACACACAACGCTTCCCGGGAGAGACAAAGCGGCCCGCTTGATCGTTTCATCAAACGCGTCCCCGCTGCGACAGCGTGCGCGCGCCGCCGACCTCCCACGCGCCCCCAGCAGCGGGGGATTGGGGGGGGGGGGGGGGGGGGGGGGGGGGTCGATGCAACAGCGCCAAGACAGTCAATGATCCACACACGGGGGCAGACAGGCGGGGGGGTAATGAGGGACTTCATCTGAACTTTATGTAAACAATAAGGAGGTGCACTAATGCGCGTGATGGACGGACGTGGACGCTGTTAAGAGATCAGCAGCCCCGCCTGTTGTCTATAAGTATGAACGCAGGGATACAAAAAATAAATAAAAATAAAAAATAACAAACACAAAGTGTTCAGGACAGATGCTTTTACTCTGAGTCCAAAGCAATGGACAATAAAATACAACACACAAACACTTAAACTCAAGAGAGAGAAAGAAAGAGGAGAGAAGCACCTTTCACCACCACCCGTACCCCCCCCCCCCCTCCACCCCACCACCCCCACCCACCCCCTATCTTTCGTTTTCACCCCCACCTCGCCCCCCCTCCTCCCTTTCTCTCTGGAAAAAAAAAAAAAAAAAAAAAAACGGCAAGGAGGCGCGACTCGCAGGGCCGCACATAGCTGATCAATATTCGATTTAGTTGCTAATTTAGGGCCTTTCTATAGCTGTCATCCCGTGATGTATGAGTCCTAACCCGAGGTCGCCGCGGAAAAGAAGAAGAAGAAAAAAAAAAATAAGAAAAAAAAATCAAACACCAGTCAACTTTTCACTTAACAATAGAGCGACTTGAATATTATTTATGGGCGAAAGACCCACTTTATGGGTGAATTGCTCCTATCGCTGGTGGGATGATGAAGCGCCTTGTAAGTACATGCCACACAGGCTCTGACACCGGCGTAAACAGACATGCAGGCAGGGAAAGAAACATGTAAACACGAGGGGAAGCGGCCCGCGTTTTAAATAAAGAAAAAAAAAAAAAAAAAAAAAAAACAGGCGCAAAGTCGTGCAAAGAGGGGAAATATTCATATCAGCGAACGTCAATATCTCGCTCTCTCGGAGTCCTCAATTCAATTTGAACGCACACGTTTGATTAATGACGTTTCTGCTATAAAGAGAGAGAACCCCCCCCCCCCATCTCCACCCCCCCTTCTCCTATCCGCACTAACTCACGTGCACGCGCCGTGCACGCAGGCAAGTTCAGAATGACACAAAATATATCCTATTTGTCATGCGGACTAATATTATGTATTATGGGCCTAATTGTTTTTGCACATTGTTTGGTGCAAGCGCGCGCGCACACACACACACACACACAAGAGCACACCCATCAAATCTGAATGCTGCTGCTTTATTTTGCCACTTAATGTCTTCCCGATCGATCACTGTACTAAGGATGTTATCAATAATTTGAAAGCTTGATTAACTTCAACGTTTCCATACCAATTCCACCACGTTTATCCTCTCTGGAATTTTTAATTAACGCTTGCTTAATTAGTTCGAGATCGTTTGAGAGTAAGATACTTTGTTTTAGTTGGAGAGGGGGAGGAAATTAACATAAAATCTCTGCTGATAAATTGATATATTATCAGGAAAGAAATGTTGTAGGGATTTCTAGGCGGAACGAGTCATAAACACACATCTATCAAAATAAGACAGCTTGAGACAACTTATAATTCTTAGGCGGTATAATTTAATTATTTAATGACTATGCTATTCTAATTTCTTCAAATAATGAGGGTGTAAATTCTTCTGCCTGAATCATTCATAGATGAAGAGAAGTATTTGTAACACGCAGCACAAACAGGAAACCAATTTCCTCAGGTGACAGACTATTTTAAGGAGCAGTCATACACACGGACTGTCTGGTTTGCAGGCCTTGAACTTGCTCAGACCTGCATCACTTTACTTAAAAAGAAAGTTCTAACTTATATAAAAAAAAATGAAACATGCTTGTGCACATGTGAGAAAAAAACAGTAGGGAAATCCACTCAAAGTGTTGACAGAAATTTCTGTACATTTGTGTGGCAATTGATTCCTAAGTGCGAGTAGTAGAATGCCATGTAAACCACTGAATGAATAAAAGGCATTTTAATTAGAGTGATTAGTTAAGGAATCAATGAGCTGGCACTAGCAGAGCTCAGAGGGAGACCTGAGATCAGCTAATGGAGCAGTAGTAGAACATTTAAAGTAAGCTTTTACACCCCTGCTTTGCCTGGAAACTCCTTTTGTTATTGGATGGTTCGAGCTAAAGCAGCTTCTAAATTCTTAAAGATGGAATGTTTTTTTAAAAAAAAAAAAAACAGCAAAACAATAAATGTCAATAATAGATGCACCTCAGCATTGCTGAAGATTCTTTATCCCACATTTGATTAACATACGGAGTAACTGTTGGGCTTTGTATGATCCCTGAATTCAGATTATTTTTTTAACACAGCCCATACATCACAGATCCAGCATGTTTAGGAGTCTCTTTGCATATAAACTAGGATACGGCGAGTGTGTGTGTGTGTGTGTGTGTGTGTGTGTGTGTGTGTGTGTGTGTGTGTGTATTGGCTGCTGCCAGCTGCCATGCAGCCTCCAGGTTGTTTGGTGAAAGTGAGAGTGTGATTTCCCCAGACCCTGCTCTCGGGGGACACCCGGCTCCCCCCCCTGCCATCTCCCCAGAACCCCACCGGTTAAACGGACAGGTCATTGATACACACACACGCGCGCGCGCACACACACACACACACAGAGATGCACAAACACCCTCCCTCTGCCTCCCTTTCAATCTCCTCTCCGTAGATGGGCCCCCACTGCTACATAAAGGCCACATTTCCCTGGTCATTACCACCGAGTCACAGAGAATCTCTCACCTCGCCGTATGCACAATAATCTGATCAAACCTGGAATTACCGTCATTAGAAATATTGCAGGAGGCGAATCATAAGGAAACAACCTCTTGAATAATAGTCCGCGCTGCCAATGAGAGTTGTAATTGTAAATCTGATTCTCCCACTCAGCCGCATGCTGTAATGAACGCCCGGCATTGTTTAAATGACTCAAATGAAATTGATGCCGATTCACCAAGCATGAATGACAGCTCGTATGAAGATGTGTGCGGGGAATGAGCTATGATGGGGGTCTGGGGGGCGGGCGGGCATGTGTGTGTGTGTGTGTGTGTGTTCGCACGTTTTGCCGGCGTGTATCAGCACGCGCTGGATGGCGCGGCCCCTAAACGGGGTGTTTAACAGTGGTATTAATAATCTCCATGATCTATGAGCTCGTCTGGTGTCAGTCAGCCATTAGAGAAACCGTCTCTCTGTGTTCTCCACACCTCGTTTCCTCCCCCTCGCCCGTGTCGGCCCCCCAAAATAATTGTGTGTTAATGGGTGAGGAGGAGGGTGGGTCTGCGGGGGATTAGGGCCCCTGGAGGGAAGGATCGGGGGATTATCAGGGAGATGGGTCATTGTTAACAGAGGGGATGATGAGGTGTGCTGACTGACCCTTTATGGTCACGCAGGCAGCAGAGAGGAGATGTGTGGCAATAATTTGAGGTCAAACGCTGCCCTCGAATGAGAAACTACACAAACCCCACAAAAGCAAAAGGGATGCATCTGTTAGGACGAGACAGATCCGAGTGTGTGATAATGAACGAGTAAAAGGAAATAGTTTTCCAGTATTCCTTTGAGATGTTAAAATCCAAAGCCAGGTGAGGTAGCCTAAAGCCATTTACAGGTCCTAATCTGGGTGGAATGAGCCGTGAGAGGAAGAAGGAACTAAAGTACACTGACTAACAGGTCTCCCCTGACCCCGCTCCAACTCCCACTCTCCCACCTCTACTTTTCCTCTTCCTCATTTCCTTTCTCTTTCCAGGCTCTCTTTCCACCAATTCCATCTACAAAACAAAGTTGCCTGGCATTGACGGGACCCTGGAGGATGTCAGCAAGGAAAGGTGGGATCGCCCCGGCAAACGGAGAGAGAGAGAGAGCGAGAGAGAGAGAGAGGGAGAGAGAGAGAGGGGGGAGACTGAAGCGTTTCTAATTTAAATAAACCCTTTGGCAGACTGAAACTGGCAGCGAGCTTCCCCTTTGCTTACAAGGAGAAGAGTGAGAAGAAAGGAAAAAGGGAAAAGAGATAGGGCAAAAAGGAAAGGAGCGATAGATAGATGGATATAGAGATGTCTCCATGCTGGTTTGCTTATCCGCATGGGAGAGTTAGAGGCCAGAGGACGGCGAATGGGGGGAATATAGAGACTGAAGTGGAATAAGATAGGTAGCTAGATGGAGGGGAAAGAGAAGGGGCACAAATAATGGACAAAAAGAAAAAAAAAAAAAGAAAGAAAACACCGACAAGATGCATGGGTTAAAGGAGGGGAGGAGAGGAAAGAGCTGTGAAAGTTAGGTAATAGAAAATTGCGTGTGTGAATAGATAGAGGCGCGATCCATCTGTTGGGAAGAGTTCATCCATCCTGCTCCTATTGAAGAAACAGAGAGAGAGAGAGAGAGAGAGGGGAGAAAGTAAGACGTGGTCTCTCAGCAGTGGGTCCGATCAGTCTCATCAAAACTTGGCTGAAGTTTTTTGGATGGTTACCAGCTCCAATCTACTCAAGCCGCCACGCTCTCCTCCGTCACACTGTCTCCCCCTGTCTGTCCCTGCGGCTCGTCACAGCAGTGGCCTGCTCACTGGGCTATACGCTCCTAATAGGCTGCCACGGAGAGAGAAGCCGCAGAATCACAGGCTATAATCTAAAGTCTCGCTGCCGAACACCGGAGGATGCCCACTCTGTTCCTCTGCTGCTTTGACGAGAAAAATGTGGCAACAGCAAAAAAAAAAAAAAAAAAACATACAGGCGGGAGATTAGGAGGAACATTTTGGATCTGGACTGAATCTCGAAGCGCCACGAAACAACAAATCGAAACATTCCATCAAGTTTCAGAACATTCAGCTAATTTAAAATTTAGAGATAAATGAAGCACTAAAGTCTAAAAACACCACTTGTTTTGGAAAAATGGCACAAATTTCAAAGTATCTGACTCCTTGTTAAGGGTTTTCTGCATGTTTTCTGAAGGTCACGGAGAGCCTTTTTGATTTCCCACCAAATCATTTAGCATAATGTCTGATTAAGCACCATGCTCATATGCATTTAGACCGGCTATTACAAGCATATTACTGAGTCAAAAAACAGCGCTTGACATGAATGTTGACAACAAATGACAAGATGCTATTACACACTCCTCGGATTAAAGGTGTGTGTGTAAAGGCGCGACACGCAAGCTGTGCATGGGCCCACAGGTAGGGGCAAAGTCTACAGGATAGACGGAGAGGCAAGGGGGAGAGAAAGGGGTGGAGGGTTGGGGGGGGAGAGACTCCCGACCCCCTCCTTCAAACATACACACCAAGAAGTGGCTCCGGCTCCGGCTTCGCTGGAGTGGAGAACCATAAATCTTCATATAGCGGCTGTTTTGATTAATGCAGCCGAGTCGAGCTAGGGGGCTGGACCTATCCCATTATGGCCTAATGGAAGATGGAGCGGCGCTGTCTCCACCACTAGGCCCCTGTCATTTGTTCCACTTTGCAGTCCATTTGGCCGAGAGACTACAAGCCACTCCATCAAAAATATTTTCAGAGTTAATTTCCGCCCGCTTAATTCGCCTTGATTCGGATTGCGTATCGAATGGCAGGATCGATTTTCGCCTGGCGTCTAAATTAAATAAAAGAGAGGGGGGTATACTTTAAGTCTGCGTTTTCTTTCTTTTCTCTTTTCCATTCCATTCTTCCACCTCTTTTCCAGCCATCCTTTACCGTGGGCCTGCTCATTCTTTTTTTTTTTTTTTTTTTTTTTTTTACGATGCATCTCATTTCCTCCTTTCCCTCAGATTTTGATAGACCTGTGTTTGCAGGGGAGGAGGCGCTGATCTGACTGTAGTTACAGATGAAGGGAAACCTATTGAAGGATGAGTTCAGGGGGATGGATTTATGGATTTACCATACAGAGAATTACATTTTATGGCAGGTACTTTACAGGAGAGGGAAAGCCGGCACAAAAGGAAAGAAAGAAAGAAATATTCTATTCTCGCGGCGTAACACACTGACGTCTCCACAATGCTGGAGGAAGATTTGGAAAACATGGAGCGAAGAAGAATTGGACAGGCCTGCATGGAGAAAGTGGGGTAAATTAGGGGCATCGGGGTATAGAGGGGGTGAAAAATAATAGGGGGGCAAAGTATCAAAAAAGAAATGAAAAGAGGCAAAAAGCACAGTGACAAATTGGTCGAGTGTGTCGTGAATTCCCTTTTAGATTTAAAGCCGCGTGTAGCCTATCGTCATATCTTTCCAGAGTAATTTATTTTCTCATTTCTCTCTCTCTCTCCCCTCACTACCCTTCTCCCTCTCTGTGTGAATTTATCTGGTAGTCACGTGGCTGGAGGAGGGGGGGGAAAAGTCAATAAAAGTCTCTGGCGACAACTGTTTCCCCCGTCGGTCTCTCGTCTCCTTCTTGCATTATCTCTCTTGCTTTGTTTTCTATTTGTTTATTCACCGAAGCTGCTTTGCTCCTCCCTATTTCCTCCTCCTTTGGCTGCGTTTCCTGTTTCAGATCCTCTCTCATATCATAGGACTACAAGCCCATACCTACTCCTCTCCAGAGAGGCCTATTGATTTTATTCTTCCACTCACAGCAAGCCCTACACTTTGAAATTACAAAATCAGGAAGCTGTAGGATCCATCTCTTGTATCCACCTCAGAAATGTTTCGATAAGCGGCAGAAAAGTTCTCAGCGGCATACAAGTTGGAGATGAAGGCCGCCGAGCTTTGGCTTGGGAAAAATGGAACCACTTGTCGATTGTTTAACTTAAAATAGGAATTGCATCAATCTCATTTCAACACACTCTGGCTAAACTGTGTGTGCATCCTGGGCTCAAGCAGACAATGATGGGAGAACATATAAAAACCTGAGCTCCACTCTCCAACAATACAGTTATCTGATGCAGATATCTGTTAAATTATTGCAAAACCTGTGGTATTGTATACAGGAAATCTCATTCAGTTGCTTTGATGAATTTAAAACAGTAGCAAGCTCAGATCCAGCAGCACAACGCTGTTATGGCTGTACCGCTGGTTTGTCTGATGATGAGAGAACATTACATCCTTCACAACTCTGCACAAAAACACCACTGCAAACCTTGACAATTATGTGTATAGTATGTGCTTTCAAAAAAAAAAATCTCCATGACGGTGGCTCACTAATCTGTTATATTCTGAATGCATTGCCAAATCTATTAAATAAAATGTCACTGAATGCAAACGTGTCAGTCAAAGAAACAAAACAGAGCCTTCACCATTGAAACTGAGAGTTTCAAAGCTATTTGTCTTTTGTGCAGTAATACACATATTTTGCTTTAATTTATATTTTTTCTTACTTTTGTTTCTTACTAATTGACTTCACATCTCACAAGAAAACTTGTGAAACTTTTTGAAAAACAATATGACAATGTCCAAACGCTGTTTGCTTTTCTTCCAGACTTGCAGCTGAATCCACGTGAACAGATTACCAATAATGTGAAATACATCATTTCAAAATCTCGGTAACCAATAACGTATCTGATACTGACATAATGTTTGAACCTATTACTGAATTATGAGTGGTTGTTTTTTTTTTCAAACATTGTGCATACATATATCAAAGTTAATCTGAGATCAAATAACCTCAAAATGCATATTTTAAGCTCTTAAGGTTCAAATATGACAAGCATTTATTAGGTTTAGCTGTCAGATAAATGCAATAGAGTTAGAATATTTGTCTCTGAAAGTACATGAGAAAAATGACACACTGCTGAGCTCCAGCCAAAGCACATTTCCACACAGATATATGTGGCAACAACTGCGACACAGTGTCCAGCGGCTCGCGGCTCCCGACGATATGAAAGGCTTGATAAAACTGTAGGGTCTCGGGTATCCTTGGGGGGGTTTACACTTCCACGGCGCACAGGACTGATGGCCGACCCACCAAATGTGACTTGTTCACTCAGCCTCGCCGGTATCGGTGTCTCTATTTCAGTCGGCACATCTGTTATTGTCTGATTCTTAAGAAAAAAGTGGCTGAGCACGGGATAATGAAATCAAAGCCCAACACACACAGCCGCCAGGCCGCCGGTAAGAAACGCAATGTGTCAATATTAATCTCCATGACAGAAAGTCGAAATATGGCATCTGTCACACATCATCTTCCCTCTCTGCTGTCTTTCTTTGGAGTGGAAAAGGATGGAGAGGAGGTGGGATTGGTGAGAGTGAAGAGGGGGAAGTTGTTGGAAATTGAGGACATGGACCGGAAAGGGCAAAGAAGTTTTGGTTTCGGAGAAATATTCTGTTGGTTTTATCTTGTATTTGCTGTGGCGACTATTCAAATCAAGTGACACTGGACAGAAGTGGAGATCTGTTTTTTTTGTTTGTTTGTTTGTTTGTTTGTTTGTGCTGATACTGATTTTGATGTAAACTATCAGATTTCACACATGGATGAATTTTAAGAAATGTTTTCATTCTACCAAGGCTCAAAAAAGCGTCACAATTTGCCACAGTAATCATGATAAATTAGTTAAAATCCTTCAGTTTTGATACTTTGATGAAGTCTTTCAAATAATGACTAAGATCTGCATTCTGTTTATTTTTTTCAGTGCATCTCTCCTTCATTATAACACATTTTGTAAATAAGCTATACAGTTAAATTTAAATGGAATCAATTTTATCTTAAGTCTTTTCTGCATGCAGACATATGCTGGTTTATAGGTATATATTTTCATTTGATTGTGATTTTTAACTCAAATATTTGAAATAAAAGTGATATGAAGCGGGACATATCAGTAAATCAAACCAAATAGATTGGTTCTGTTGATTTAATAACAAAAATCAAGTACTGGACACCTTTCATCCTGATATTATACTATTTGGAAACCTCACTAGGATTTGGAAAGCTGTTCGAATTTTCAACTGCTTGACAGTTGCACAAAAAATGAAGACGTATAATTTCATTTTCAGTCTGCTACTGAAGTCACGAGACCTCTGGATCAAAACAAATATCCTGATGTGAATATTCAAGGTCAAACTCGAAAATGCAACAAGTCGGAGAGGAACAAGCGCTTTCCGACTGCAGGCCAGCAAAACTAATACCGCCTCAGTGACAAGATGCTTAAGGCGAGCGATCATAACATGAGATCGCTTGGTGATGAGATATAAAATGTCCTCCTATATCTCATCACTTCTTCCCGTAGTGGAGGTTTCTCCTCCCCATGCACATCCGCCATCCTTTATTTATCCTTCAATCATCCACAACTCTCTCCCTCTTTTCAGCCGGTTATCTCTTTCTCCCACTCGCTTCACCCAGGACACTTTCCTTTCTTTCATCCTCTTTCCATCTGCTTCCTATTCCTCCCACCTCTCCTTCTCACTCCCTCGCTCCCTCCGTCTTTTGGACATTTCTCTTAGTCCTTTCTCCGTCCCTCCGCCGTGCCTCTCCACCCTCTTTTTCCCCCTCTTTCCCCTGTGATGAATGAGTCTGTCTGCTGGGTGCAGTTCATATTTACTGAGCAGGGGAGCGCACACTGTCAGTCTCTCTTGCCCTCCACATCTCTATCCCTCCACTAAAGAGACAGAGGGAGCAAGAGGTTACGGCGGTCGCCGCGATAGCGGCCGGCTCGGCGGGGAACGGCGCTCGTCTGGACGAGCGCGGCTTCTCAGAGCGCGAGCATTAGAGGTGGTTGAGGGAGAGAGAAATCTTCCATACCTCTTGACCAACCTGTCAATGCGGTGATACTAATAGGGAATAAACAGCGTCTTTCCATCCTTTTATGTGGAACTCGGCAGCCCACTCTCGGCGCTCAATGCAACACAATTTAATGGCGTTTTTCTCTCTTGTTCTTTTGTGTGAGCCATGCTTTTAGGCACATTTGGACTTGAGAGGGAGAGAAGTAAGAGCCGCTACCAGCTGCAGCTTACCAAAGGCCCACAAAATACCCGGTTTCATCTACGCCCACACACACCAGTGTGTTGCGGCGAGTCAAACTGTGTGTTTTGACCCGTGTGTTGACCCCTTCATGAATGAGAGGAGTGGATGTGGGCCTGCCGGAGCCCAAAGGGACAGGCCGGGAGCCGCCGCAAAGCCCTGCAGAGCCACCGTCTCTTCCCACACACTGACCTCAGAGGCCAGCCCAACACCAAAACCACTGTAGCGTGACGACACCGGTGACACCGGCGCCAACGCACACAATGTGTTCCTCCGCCAAATTGACAAAAATATAGACAGTAAATACAAGGAAAATTGGATGGCTCAAATTACATCACGAAAAGAAAATCCCCTCAACTGGACTTTTATAAGATTCAATATGGGGTAATTTAATACTCAGACGGCAACCTAAAACACCACCAACCGTCTGTCAAACGGGACAGATTGAAAATTTTTTTTTTTTTTTGCCGTTTGGCTTTAGGACAGGGAAGGCTGAATAAATGTAGGGTTTTAAGTTTTGATTTGCTGATGATTTGGAGAGATTCTGCGCTCTTGTAGCACGTCTATATCTGCTCTGATGAAACCTAATGTCACCGTAAACATTCAAATAATGCCGTCGTATCGGAGGAGAGCGACGGAAAATCGAGGGAAAATAGGAGCGCGGGAGGAAAGGAGGAGAACGCGAGAAAGGAGGGAAGGAAAGCATCACGCCATTATCATCCAAATATTAGGGAAAATTGGACAGAGGAAAGGTGAAAATTGGATGTGGGGAAGACTTCTGAGGAGCGGCGAAAAGCCTGGATGCATCAGATGTGAAAACAATGACCAATATCGGAACGGATGGAAACGAATGTAGGCCTGTGTGGATAAATCACGGCTGTATAATGTCCTTAAGAGATCCTAAAAGCCATCCTCAGCAGACAAATGAGAGGGTCAGAGGTCTCGCTGGGGAAGCACTATGGGCTGAAAAGACTCCTGTTTATGATGACGGAGGGGTTGTAATCCTGCTTTACAATGAGACATAAATACGACCACAGGCTCGTTCTATATCATAGCTCTAACAAATGCCACAAAGTTCTGGGCTGAGACTGTTTTCCAGAGCTCACTTATTCCCTGAAGCATCCTTTCCACAGCTATCCATTTCCCCCTGGTGCCTCAAAAGAGGAACTACTGCAGCTTCACGTCGGCCCGGTGGAGACGGCTCTTCGGCCGACGGAGGCCTCAGACCGCGATGCATCCGGCAGGTGATGGTACACACACGCGCTTCCACCAAAAAGGGGTGAACAGTAACACCTTTATTTATCAGGAAGCGTTGCCCGCCGGCTCCTGTGCAGCGGCGGCGGCGCTCCCCTCACCTCCCCGTCCCTGGATCATATTTGTCCATCTGCCTGCCACGCCGATGGAGCGCTCCAAAAAAATGGCTGCTGTGCAATCTATCTCAATTTTCCAAATCTATTAACTTTCTTTGTGTGGCCTGCCTCTCCTCGAGCCCGATCTTTAAAAACCGTGGTTGTTCAACAATTATGATAACTGCAACAGGGGGAATTAGAGAATCCACCCATTCATCTCTCCGCCCCTCCTCCACACAGACATGACGCGGCTAAATGAAAAATGGACACGCTTTAAGAAGTATTGATTCCAGCTTTAAACAAAGGTACAGTCAATATTATTTACTCCTAAATATATCTTTGTTATCTGTGCCGGAGTCGTAGTTACTGCTCTGTCCCTGTAATTGCGGACATAAAAATAATAGACCAATTCCCACTGAATTGACCGAGACAGGTTGGGTTGTGGCCCTTGTCCTGGTGATGCATATCCTGGGTGTAAATGAATGTGAGCTAGCTTTTCCTCTGATGACTGCTCTACTAGGGGGAGATATATATTCCAATCCAAACAGGAAATAAAGTACAGAGGGCACAATGGAGGAGAGCAAAATAGGGAGGGAAGAAAAACGATGTGATTCAAATGTCTGAAAGACAAAAATAACAATTCATCTTCTCTCCACTTTTTGTTTTCCATACATTGTTTAAAAAAAAATTGTGTTTCCTGCTTGCGGTTTTATTTATTCTCAGCGCTTTCTTTAGCAATATCCCATAAACCCCCTGTGGTTTCTTTTCTGGTGCGGAAAATCCAACTGTTTTGTTCTTTTAATAGTATATTACTTTTTGTATCCTTCGTAAATTCACCAAACTTCTTTCTGGAAAGAAAAAAAAAAAACGTGTTTGAGTTTCTGACGCTGCTCTGTTCGGTTTGCCTTCTGCAGAAACTATCAGACCAACACAACAAGTACACAATGTATTATTCACTGGCAATTCTCAGAAAACAAGTTTCCAAAGCAAAAATACGACAAAAAGAAATAAATAAATAAGATGCTGCCTGTGACAGACTTTGCTATCTTAGGAGTGAAAAAAGGTCATTTTCAGTATTTGACGTTTTTCTCCTACGAACTGTGGAAAATTTTGTTTTGGTTGAAAAGGGTTGGGCAAAATAAGTTTTGACTTCAGCCTAAACCCTTCGGTCACAGGACAATGGAGTTGATGATGAATTTGAAGACGAGTTGTTGATGTTGACGATGATAACTTATGTGGATGGCGACGATGATGATGATGCCATCATAGCACACAATTGTTACAATGTTTACTTTTTTCCTTGCTGACCAAATAAATCTAATACTACTACTAATACTAGTACATTTAGCATAAAATTAATGTTTACATTAAATAAGAAAGAACTATTTTGTTTGAAGTGATCTGGATGGTGGTTCAGTGTTGTCGAGCATCTCTCAGTATAATCTGTACAATCTCATGTTGTCCAGTAGACGATGACCGCAAACCATCCATCGATCCATCTTCTTCACTCAACCTCTTTATCCAGTCCAGTGTCTCAAGGCGCTGACCACGAGCGAAGGGACGGTGCAGTCCAGAAAGGTCACCAGCGACACTTTCACATTCACACACACACTGACACACTCAAAAAAAAAAAAAGCTAATGCATTCACAGAGAGAACATGCAATCTCTGCACAGACAGGCCTCGGCTCAAATTTAAACAAACTCATATACAGCTCAATCAAAAAAATTTTATTTTTGAAAATCTTCATTTTGTGGGAGGGGTTGTCTGTCAAAGCGGTCAGGGAGTCAATCACTGTAGACAATTAATATTTCTGTACAGTTTTATCATTCAATCTTTAACTGTTTATATAGTTACATGGTACTTCAAAATGTTTAAGATGTGAAAGTAGATTCCCGACCGAAGTCCATTTGCTTCTTGTATTTCTGAAACCATTACAGTCTAAAAGGACAAAATTGGTCTGAAAAAAGAAAATCACTGTTGATTTTCGAATAAAGATAATGCTGTTCATAACTTGTTTAATACTTACATAGTTTGGCATAACCGTCATCCTTTCAATTTTACAGCAAATGCTGTGGACTCACATTAGAAACGTATTTAAAGTTTTTTTTTTGTTTGCAAATTTGTTTCATTCCGGCAAGCCAACTGTTTGCAGTGAAGGCCAGTGAGCCTGTTCACATTTTGTTTTCAGATTTATCTGCAGTTATTCGGGGTCAGAAACTCAACATTAATCACCCGCAGTGAAAGGCACCGGTCAGGTGACACACTAAAAAAACACCACAGCTGAGTCTGAGTTTATCTCCTGGTTTTTTTCCCCTCTCTCTCTTTTAGTTTCCATAAAATTCCCATGCTGTATTTTGCATTAAATTGATAAAACTGAATTGAATCAAAACCTTAAATGAATCACTGGATGTCTGATAAGTTTATATTAAATTACCTCCCGATTGATCAAACTTTGATTGAATCTGAAGCTACGTGCAGTGAAGACTCTGAAATGGGGTCTGCGCTGAAGGGATCCCTCACGGGAGAGTTTCTGTGGCACCTGAGGTGGAATATTTTCACACTGGGTGCTAAACAAGCCTCTACTGGAGGATCTGAGATTACAAACCTCTTTTCTCCAGACGACACCACGCCTGATGCAGGTGGGTCATGACGGCGAGGCCTCTCAGCAGGGTGGAGACCCCGGCGGCTGGACAAGAGGCTCTTTCTCTGCCCACCTCCTGGTAATTAGGCCGAGTGTGTAAACCGTTGCGAAGGCACTAACAGCGCTTGTGTTTTCGTTTTGGGGTTTCTCGCCAAGACTCTCATGAAGTCCATGGCCCGAGAATTTCGAGAATCGTCCTGAAAAAACTGAGCAGCAGAGAAACAGCTTGGGGATTTTAAGTGGCAGATTAAATTACAACAGCTTTGCAACTTTTCCATGTGATTACAGCTGCGAAATGAAGAATGACAGACACTGTTAACGCCAACTGTGCACTGACCTGTTTTAAATACACAACAAACCAAAATACATGTATTATTTCAAAGTCAGTCTCGTGGATTTGTGCACAGTTCAGTAGCGGTTTAAAAATCAACAGCGAGCTACAACAAAAAATACTGATGGGACTGAAAATGTTTCACACAGAAGTGGAAGAAGTATCGAATAATGTACTCAAATACTGTCTGACCATGTGTTTGACCATTTACTGGGGTCAGACACACCTGGATTCAGCAGTTCATCCTATCATGAAACACAGGAAATAAAGGTGCTGTCTGAACTTCCGGAAGTAATGGAGCCCATTGCCGGACCGGCACTGCAACTTTCAAGTGACTATTTATCGCTGTAAGCGGTACTTGCAACGAATATGTTGGGGCACATTCTACACATCATTGAATATTTTGTAACATATTTATGGTGGAAAATAAGTTTTTGTAAAGCTGAAAAACTCATTAATGCACCTTTAAACTGTACTAAACTACACGTGGAAATATCTTTAAATAAAATGAATGAAATGTAATTTTTTTTCTGTCAAAATAAAAAATGCAGCTCAAAAAGTTTAAACAAAAATTTATACTCAGAAGAGTATGATTTCCAAAGTCTAATCGGGTGTATTGTTCTTGAATATTAATACATTTGAAAATTTCAATTTCAGAGATTGAAAAAACAGAACTACTAAACAATACTACTTAATAATTACAGCAATAACAATATTTGTAAGAGGTGGGAAGAGTAAGATTTGTCATTTAAGTCGAAGCACTGACATTCAAAAAATACTTCTTTGCTTCCGAATAAGTAAGAGGTTACCCTAATTCTAACTTTATGAAATGGGATCAAATACAAAAGTAATCAATAAAGTGTTACCTAGACTGATACATACAAACTTGCTTTTGTGCACACACATTATGATTAACGTTATGGTCATGGTTAGCGTGTCAAAAGTAAAACACCAGATTACACAGATGTATTCTGTAATATAGTGAACGCATGTTAAAAAGGAACCCATTTCCAAATAGCAAGAAAAAAGAAAATGATAATAACTTGACTGGACCTAAAACTCTGTGAAACCCAATTAAAAATATTATTCTGAATCTATATTTTCTCAATTTAAAAGAAAACATGATGTCTTGGCATTCAACCATTAACAATGAAAACCATTAAGAAGTATTTTATAATCTTTACTTCTGCCTCTGCAATAAGATATGCTGGAACTCCAAAACAAAAATGCACCAAAGTCAACAAAACGGGAAATTAGTATTCGGCTGGATAGAAAGATCAGCAAAGCGAGCTTAAAAAAGCTCCCTGATGAAGCCCCTACCTGCACTGAGGAGGATTAATGAAGGATTAGTTGTGAGGTGTTTTCCTCTTGTTGCTTTTCACTCCCTCAGCTGGACATGTTGCCTTTTAGTGTCCAGTTAAGCGTGCCTCGGTGTCTCCCATAACAAATGCCTCCAGGCCGTCAAATTCCCAATTCCCAATTTTTGTTACATGGCATTTCATGCATCTCAGAGTCTGCTGGCTCCTATTTAACATCTTTACAGTTGATACAGTTTGGGCTTATGCTCTCTTATTCAGCTTTAACATTTAAGTTCTCACTGATTTTGAGAGTCCTTGTCATGGTTTCACAGGTTTTAATATCCGCTTGTACTCTAAATAGCATATTCCCTGAAAAACTACCACGACGAGACACTTTCTGGAATCTCCAGCAGAAGTTTGAAACTGGCTGTTGCTGGTGTATGTTGGTGCACTGGTGTCAGACTGGATTGTAATGTTTTTCAGACAGAGAGAGGGTCATTCTGAGAGCCAATCCGGGGCAGCGGGGGGAAACTGCTGTCCCACTGATAAGGCTTTTCTCTTTGAAAATCTACTTCCTTCTCTTCTTAACACTCATTTCAGGTGTATACTTTAATTCTGCTTCCTTTCCATGCAGGTGATGAAGGAGAAAACTGCACAATGTTCTCAAAAATATGTCTGATAACATTCCAGAGATTGTTTTGAAACCGGCCATCCAGCTTACCAAGTCTTATCCACCGTCTGTGCTGAAGTCCTGCTGTGGAAAACCGTGTTATTTCATTTGATGGTTCCTTGTTTAGTTGAGAAGAAATAAGCTGGAGAAAAAAAAATGAACAAAGTCAGCATTTCCAGGCAAATAGTAGCAAACACTAATCTGGACTTAATTCAAATTTACTTTATAAGTCATTTTACAGTATCTGTCATTTTAAATACTTTCAACAATAAAAAAAACAAAAAAACAAACAAAACTTGCACTTCAGGCTTTTGTATCTGCCCTTCCTTGTCTGCGTTTTGCTGCGTGCTTCAGTTTGCCGTTGCCTTTATTGGTGAGATCACTGCAGTGTTTCTACAAGATAATGTTACATAATGTGGGCAGTTATGAAAGGACCTCTGACAGGAGGCTGAACTAAACCCATTACTATCAAATTAAAATGTGTCACATCACCTCACTTCACTTTAAGCACAGACAGATGGCTATCGATTTTAAGACACACAGGAGAGGGCAATTTACAGTAAACATGTGTGATGCTCCGCGCCGCATTCTCAAACACACTCAGATATATTGGCTGTCGATAAATGTTCATCAATGTCATATAGGCTGCAGCGAGCAGCATTCTGGACACTTTGAATCCAGATGTAACAGTCGTATGTAAAAGGGGCACAGCCGAAGACCATAAGGTGAAATCCTTATCCTGCTGTGAGTGAATGTGAATTTCAGCCAGATAAACATTTTAAGCTTCACTGTGAAGGTGAATGGAATGAAAATAACAATGTTTTCATTAAAAACAACAACAAAGAATCAAAATGAATGAGGTTGTGTAGTGACTTTTTTTCCCCTGGGGGTGTTCCAAGATTATAATTGAATTACTTCATTTTAAATGAGTCCCAACTTGACTTTTTACAGAAGTTCTATGAAACTATAGAAGGCTGGTGTGCTGCTTCATGTTACATAGCATCAGATCCAGCTTCTTCCTGCTTTGGATGATGTGTGGATATTAGTTAAAACCACTGCTGATATGAGGGGTTTTAATAAAAGTGACAGGAGAAGCACCCATCTTTGGTGGCGCAGATGTCATACATTTGGATGCTATCCAACCAAACATTTGGTTGGATGAATGAATCGCCAATGTTTGAAACAACAAGACAAAAAATTAGCTCATGGCTGAATTTGGATTTGTGCAGCACTCAGCAGCAGCTAGCTGCTTTAGCTTAGCTTGTTCGCTCTCTGTATTGTAAAAGTTAAAACTTTTAAGAATATAATCTGTTCTGTCTGTCTCTGCTTCTCAATTCTTAACTCTTCCGTTTTAAAAGGCTATTTCACTCATAAATCGTTAAGTTATTGACTGTTTACCTGAACTTGAGACGATCACAATGCTAATTAATTGAAGAGCCATCTCACGTGAGCTCTCGGCTGTCGGACACAGTGGTGCGCTCGATTTGTTCACCTGTGTCTCTCCGTCAAGCGGATATTCAAACATTTAAGTGCTAAGACGACGGAAACGACAACCGGCCCAGCCTGCATTGTTGAACTTGGACAGGTAACCAAGCCACACACGCACACGCGCACTCACTAACACCTGGGGACAATTAGGGCCACCAATTAATCCCACCTGTGTTTGGCCTGCGGAAGAGACAGCTGTACTTGCTGAATAGAACATGCAAACAGTGCACAGAAAGACCCGGCGGCAGGCAGGTGGGTCACTTCCATCATAACTTTATTCACTAAAGGAAATTCTATTTTGAATACTATTAATATTTTTAGAGTTACATAGATTGTACACGTTTGGATACTGGGAATTTGAATTGTTGTATATCTGCAGTAACATGAAAAAAAGTGTTTGACGTGATTTTATAAACAAACAATTATAATCTGAAGAATTATGAAGAAAAATGAACTAATAATTAATAGAAATAGTTGTTAAATGATTAAGGTCACCGCAGCAATGTCAGCAGTTGCCATATAATGTCAGCAGAGGGCGCTGTAATACCTCAATACACATGTTGATCGTGTGTTTTCAACTGGACGTGTGTTTGTGTGAATTCAACAAACCTGGATGAGAGGGCTGATGTGTGTCGTCCAGAGTTTACTGATTAATAAAGCTGTCGGGATTTGCTTGTCTCCATATTGTACGCAAACTATTTCATAATTGATCTACATTTCACATTTACTGGCAGATAAATGTCATTTTTAAAAAGTAATAGCACCTTCAGTGTGACATATTTCTTACATGAAAAAGAAATCAAATATGTTGAATTAGCTAAATACACTAAAGATTAGTAAACATGTATCAAACCCAAAGAAATCAGATGGACAAACTGAACCCTGAAGCCTACAGGTCAACAAATGTCCTGAGCAACTGTATTTTTAATTTTTACTCTTATAAACATTTAATTTCTGTGATTATCATTGCTATGCCTACTGTTATCTATTTTTTTTTTTAATTGTTTGGTGAAATTAAAGAAAAATGGAAAAAGAAGAGTTCTGAACAAATACCTATTTTGTTGAATACCTGACTTTTTAAAAAAAAATTTTTTTTTTCGTTTTTGTCAGAATTCTAAATATGCTATTATAATTTCAGTGTGAAGTTATGAAAACCAATTTAATGGACATAATTAACTTGAGGTGCACTTTTTTGTCAGTGGTGTCAGTGATAATCCGGCATCGAACAGAGATTTCAGACAAAAAAATAACATCACAGTTTTCATGCATTGAACAAAGAATTTATTATATTTTCTTTACACAATGTTCAGACTTTATGGGAGAAGAAAATTGATATCCTATCTCAGTGGTTCCCAACCTTTATTCCCTGGAGCCCCCCTCCTCTCATGTGTCAGAGAAAAGCCAGGCCCCCGTACCTGCACACACACACACACACCAAAAGAATGAAGTCATTCATTACAAATCTTTCTTCGAAAAAAATGGAGCATCTGTTTGAACCTTTATATTCTGTTTTTCCCAGGAGTTGTGGTAATATCATTTTATACTTAAGATGTAAAAATGTAATTTTGGCAAACTCATAACCTCAAAGAAGATAAAACCCTGTGATCTCTGGGGTGCCCTTGAGGGGGGCTCAGGCCCCAGGTTGGGAACCACTGTCCTAACTCACATGTCAAACAGTATATCGTCATGCCTTCATTGAACCAACAATGCTCTCAAGCCTCCGTCATATATTAGTGTTTCTGAAAAGCTTCATGCAACAAGCGCGAACCAAACAGCCAATACACTCGTGTTAAAATAAGTTAAAACAGTCATCTGAGTCAAGGGGGTTACACAAACTTCAGTTAAATAAATACATAGATATGACTTCATACAATAACATTCGTTTAAATTTGTAGCAGTAACCTGTTTACAGCCGTTACAGTCTGCCGCTTCGCAGCAGGGATCAGCGGCATTTGGCCACATGCCCCGACAGGTGGTGCGAGCGAGCGAACCTCCGGAGGCAGTTGGGGCAGGAATAGGGCTTCTCCCCCGTGTGAGTCAGCATGTGAGTCTTCAAATGGCCCGACAGGCGGAAGCTCTTCCCGCACTCCTGACAGGTGTAGGGGCGCAGGTTCGTGTGGCTCCGCCTGTGTTTGCCCAGGTCGCCCGACGAGGTGTAGCAGCGGTGGCACTCGGGACATTCGAAGGGCTTCTCCCCAGAGTGTATCCTCTTGTGCTTCACCAGGTCGCCAGACTGAGTGAAGCTCTTGTCGCACTCGGTGCATTTGTACGGCCTCTCGCCAGTGTGCGTGCGCTGGTGATTCCGTAGGTGAGCAAGGCGGATGAAGCGGTTGCCGCAGACCGTGCAGTGGTAAGGCCGCTCCCCGGTGTGCGTCCGCAAGTGTATTTTCAGGGCTCCCAGGTCTCCCATCTTCAGCCCGCAGTCCCCACACTGGTGGGCCTTCTCGTGAGTGTGCAGCTTGGTGTGAATCCTCAGGTTCCTCTGCGTGTTGAAGCTTTTCCCACACTTAAGGCATTGGTAAGGTCTCTCGCTCGAATGCGTCTTCACGTGCAGATCCAGACTGGACTTGAACCCAAACTCCTTCCCACACACGGAGCAGGAATACTCCTTCTTGCCGGAGTGCGTGGTTAGGTGGCACTTGAGGTGGTGCGATCTCAGGAAGGCCTTCCCACACACCGGACACTTGTGCTCCTTCTCTCCCGTGTGGATCTTCATGTGCTGCCGCCAGCCGCTGCGCTCCACGAACCTCCTGCCGCAGTGCCGGCAGACGAAGGGCCGGTCCCCCGTGTGGGTCCTCATGTGATCCTCCAGGCTCTGAGGCGTGCGCAGCTTCTTGCCGCACTCGGGACACTGCACGCCGGTGTCCAGGCAGATGGGCTGATCCTCCGATTGGGCGGCATCCGGCCCGTGACACGAATGCGGCCCCTGTCCCCAGGTGGCTTTGAAATTCTTGCCGCAGTCGGCGCAGCTGAGGTGCCCCCCCTGCGTCACCACGGACATGTTGTGCCAGCGCTGACAGTGGTTCTTCAGGTTCTTCAGGTACTGGAAGCTGCGAGCACAGGTGGGGCACGGGTGAAGCCGTCGAGGGGGGGCTGAGGGGTGGACCTCGCGCATGTGGACCCGCAGATGCACTTTAGAGCTGAAGGTGCTGCTGCAGACGGTGCAGGGGTGTTTGGGGATGAGGGACAGCGTGTGACTCGACAGACACTTGGAGAGCTCGGCCAGGTACTGCTTTTGATGGACCCACTTCACGTGCTTCTCCAGGAAGTCCAGGTCGGTGAAGGAGACAGTGCAGTGAGGACACGGGAAGAAATCTGAGGATGACTCTGCGCCGGAGACAGAGACAGTGAAACAGTGAAATAATAAAAATCACATTTCAAGTTGCATTCAGAGTCAGGTTTATAAATAAATTATAAAAAAAGTATAGAAATCTGAGTTCAGTCATTATTTTATTATTACGTTGCTGTAATAAATCTTGAAATAACTCTTTCTCCAATTGGCCATTGACCCCCCACCCAAAAATACATCACATCAGCACAAAGTTATTTACAGATAAAGTATTGACTCACCTTACAAAATATTAATATTTTGACCAGATTGTGTCATTTTTCAATCTTTAGTTATTAATAACCTTCATACTTGACATGATGTGCAATTAGCTCAAACTGGTTTGAACACATTTTTAAGTTTGTGGTTCTTTGTGGACTGATGATAATGCTCTTTATTATTTTATTTATGGAGACGTGAATGAAAGGGGGGCCGCTTGTACCTGTGCAGACCTCCTCCTCTCCCTCTTCATAGTCCTCCTGGATGTCATCAGCCTCCTCCTCCTCCTCCTGTTCTTCCTCTTCTTCCTCCATCTCCTCCTGCTCCTCTTCCTCTTCCTCCTCCTCCTCCTCCTCTTCACTGTCCCTCTCCTCTTTGGTCCACAGCTCCTCTTTCACAGCAGCTTCGGGCTCTTCATACTCCGAGTCGCTCTCGTCCTTGATGAGTCCCAGGCTGGCTGCTGGTTCAGCGTCTGGCCAGTGATCCTCACAGATCTCCTGAGGATGTGGCTCCTCCTTGACCTGGATGAGAAGCCCACCTCTGTTGATGTAGACCTGCTGGTGGTCCTCCTCCTCTGCCTTAACGCCATCCCCTCCCTCTGCTCTGTGGGCCCTGCTCTTGGTGGAGATCATCTCGACGCTGTCACCATCAGGACCCGGTCTCTGCAGCGTGCTGTGGACAGCAGGGACAGGACACTGGACACGCACAGGGTAAAGTCACAGATCCCTGACATGCACTGTCATGACGTTTTGCTAACAGCAGCATTCAGCTCAGCGGCGGCGGGCTGCTCCGCACAGCTGCCGCCCTTCAGCTCCCCTCCGCCGCTGGAGAGCAAACCCACGGCTGGAAACGAGGGCGGATCAGCCCGAGCCGCCCGTAAATAAACACACTAACATCCACTTAGTATCTGCATCGCCGTGCAGCGATAAAAACACAGGAAGGGCTCCTACACTTCCTGTGCTTCTGTCCAATGAGAGCGGAGCAGCGCGGCACGGGTCCTCCCGGAGCCGAGTTAAAGCGGCCGCAGCTGCTACGGACCGGGACCGGGGCCGGGGGACCGGGGCCGGGGGACCGGGGCCGGGGGGCTCCGGGGGACGTGGACCCGCTTACAGATTCCCGAATCACTCTCAGATACACCACAATAACTGGTTAACCGAGGATTGGACTGTTTAGCCAGTGATCTGTCATCTTGCTTCACGTTTCGGACACGAGCCATATTTCAAATACTTTTATTTATTTTTTTTTGGTGTGTATTTAGTCTTTTTTTTTTTTTGATAAAAATTCAGGGGTTTTTTTCCAACCAAGAAAAACCTAGAAATAGAATTATATATAATTGGGCATGTATACAACTCAGAATTTAGTTGTACTTTGCTGTAAATGAGTCCAACAAATCCATTGTACGGTATGTACAAACAAATAATAAAGCCTCTCGACTTCACTGCAGGGCATATTCATCTGGCTCCTCATCTCTCCTATCAGTGTGTGGTTCTGTCTAAACACTGACGTCTCCATTTTTAATATTTTTTGTATTTATACTGCAACATGCAACCTTGTTGTGATGAACAAAAAAAAAAAAACTTATTCAAAATATTAAAAAATGTAATTCACATATGGTCTATATCCAAATCTTCCTAATATTTGGTGTCGGAAATGTCCCTGGTCATACTTCTGTGTGTGGAATGTCCTGCAGTCGTGGTTGACTCTATTTGTCTTGAAGCAAGTGAATTCATCTCTTCAAATTTTTTTCTCATTGCCATCAAGTGCTTTAAAATGTTGGATACCTGGACAAATGAGAACATGCATCAAAATAGCAAGTTTTTTTTTCTTTTTTTTATTGAGACTCGGGATCAGTATTGCTTATTGATGAATGTTTTTTTTTTAATGGTTACTCAAAGATACCTGATAAATCCAATATATTCAAATTATCCTGTTCTGTATGGGGATACATTTATCGAACAAAGTATCTTATGAGAAAAGATACTTTCTCAAAATTTACTCTGTTTAGACCTTAAATAATCTCTCAATCAGTGTAAATGAAATCTATTTTACAAAATCCAACCTGTATAAAATACCCGTTACTGTATTTTCGGTGTAATAACAAACAAAGATAATAGTTTAACCAATACTGTTTCTAAAGGTGAAATGCTTCTTTTGACGAAATCAAATATGTCAGGTGCCAAACTTTCTCTATTGTATAAAATACACACAAACGTTTATGTTCCACAGACTTTATTTCAGCTGACTCAAGACAAAGGATCTTCACGTCTTCTGTACAACACTGTTCCCTTCTTTGAAAACAAAAGACAAAAAACACAACAAAAGTTATGTACAAAAATAAAGGATGTTAAAAAAAATACATAAAATACAGGACAAATAAAGCTGTATTAATGCTTATTTGTGGAGGGCTGCTATAAATAGTGACAGTATTCATCGAGTTTGCTTTACTGTGCTGCAGATGATGAAAAACGTCGCTCTTCCTGGTTTTGTTGATCTGATAAAAAGCCAGTAGCACCGCTCTGAGTCCATCCATGACAACTCCTCTCATATTTCACATGAATAATGGGGCACATCGGCTCCATGCAGTGCAAAAGATAAAACAAAAATACGAATACAAGCCAGTGAAACAAATAATTCAGTCGAACAATGCTGACAAACTTTTGCGGAATCTCTCTCCAGGAGAATTTTCAAATGTAACATTTCCCCACTATCTAATTTCAACAGAGTAACATTTCCATAAAGTTTCCCCCCCCCCCCCATCATATAGCCATACTTTCAAATCATATTTACGATTGGTGCATTCAGTCATTAGAGCAGGCACGCAGCTGAAAAAAGTCATCCAGCAAAACTAACCAAACACAAATATACACCTAATGTGAGAAAAAGGTAAAGGGAAGCGAAGAAAGACCTCCTTCATCTGGATGGACGTTGTGTTGTCTTCTTAAAGCGAGTGTCAAGACCTGAAGACCAGCATTGGAAAACTTTATCCTTCATTATCTCCATTAAAAGAAAAGAAAAAAAAAAACAGTCTGAAAAACGAAATGTAAAACATGTTATTTTTGTCTTCCAGAAGCTGCACCACGCACTTTTCAATCACAAGTATTTAGTGTAAGCCGTTTGACTCACAGACAAGGCAAGAAGTGAAGGCAGATGAGTCGAAAGTCGAACGCTGCAACAAAGTGAATGAAACATACTCCAACAGAAACACGTTTAGCTTGAAAGCCTGCGTTATATTACTGAGTTAGAATAAAATCACTCATATCGACAATGATATAAAAACTATCTCACAAGCAACTTCGACGGAGGTTTTTGTTTTTTTTCTTCTTCCTGCACTGGCTGACAATCAAAATGTTGCACATTATGCTGAACCAATTCAAGTCTTTTGTTCTCAATGGCAATTTTGATTGTCACTTTTTTTGGGTATAAAGCACGTTGGTTCCAAAGCAAGCACATGTAGTGTTTATTTCTCCTTTTTCCGGAGTCATTTTATAACCACCAACCCTTCGGCTCCAGTCTTCAGCGAGTCCCAGACCGAGTGTCGAGTGCGCTCATACCTCTTTAGTGATCACCGACATGATGTGACATTGTTTAGTTGATACGTATAGCAGTCGTAGTGCAATCTAGAGACAACTGGCTTGGTCACGTCAAGCACTGAAATACAGTATAGCCATACATAATACAACAAAAGACGCATTAATTCATTATACAGTGTATGTACATCTCTGTTCAAAATGCTCAAGTTATGTGACTCTGACAAAACTGTTCTCTTTTGAGCTTTTTTTTCACCGCACGGCTAATGTTTCTCTCAGAAAATTAATTTACTATAAACCAATTTACAGATTTATTTAATCTCTTATCTCTGTGTTATTTACTTTATATCTTTTCTTCGTTTTCTCACATGGCCATAGTGGTCAGGTGCTGATGCCCCAGCAGCCCCTTGCGGCCTGCGCCCGCCCCGGGATGCCCCCCTCCGTTGCCGTGGCCACAGTATTCTTGCAGGTTCTGGCGCAAAGTGACCAGTGCGGAGCCCAGGCAGGCACGATTGGGAGCCAGCACGCCCCCGGGCAGCTGGAAGAGGACGGTGGCCACGCCGGCCATGCCGTCGTCCGTGGGCTCCAGGGTGATGGGCCCCACCTTGAAGGTGGAGTAGGAGAAGCCCATGAGCTGCGAGAGGAACGGGTCGGAGCGGCAGAAGTGCTGGTAGCCGCTGTAGGTGGATGGGTGGTGGTGGTGTGAGGCCGGGGTGCCGGCTGTGGTGCTGGCGTAGTGATGGGTGTTCAGGTAGTGCAGCGGCAGGTGCTGGCCGCTGTTCCCGCCTCCGCCCAGGGTGAGGTGGTGGTGGTGGTGGGTCGTGGGTCCCGAGCCCGGGTCGTGTTTGTAGGACACGGCTCCCGCTCTGCCCCTCTGGCCGACCACCACTCCGCCTAACTTGCCGGTGCGCGCGTGAGCCAGCGACACAGTGCTGCCCCCGACTCCGCCGCCAGTCGACGGCAGGTAGATGAGCTGAGGCTCCTCTGGCTCGAGGTATATGGTGAGTTTGGCAAAGGGCCTCGAAGCCATTTTGGTCATCTCCTGGATGTGGCGGCGCTGCTCCCGCCGGAAGTCAAGGAACTGCTTGACCTTCCACAGGAGGACGCAGACGGACAGGAAGAGGAAGAAGCAGGAGAAGAAAACAGAGAAGAAGACAAACAGGTCGATGTGGGCTTGGTCCTGTCGCAGAAACAGCAGACCCTGGGACTCGCCCTGCTTGTCGTCGGTCCCCACCCCCCGCAGGGCGATGTAGAAGCGGCTGGACTTCAGGGAGTGCACCTCGTGGGGGAACGTGATGACCACGCGGTCTCGAACGGTGCGCACTATCAGCACCGTCTGTGGCTTCCACACCGTGATGTAGGTGATGAGTCCCTCAGCGCGCTCCTCCCTGATCTCCCTCTCTGCGCCGGGGGATTTGGCTTGCAGCTGCAAGGGGTTGTGGGAGAGCACAGGGCCTCCGACGCTGGACGAGGAATTGGCAAACACCTTTATGGGGGACGGAGGAGAGTCCTTATCCGCCCCGGCAGCCGTCCCCCGACTCGCCGACTCCTCCTCAATCTTGATGGTGTGAATCCCTGTCCACCGGTCCACGTCCACGATGAAGGTGTCGTGAGAGTTGGACACGTACACCTCCACCTCGCCGAAGGTCACGTCGATGGTGACCCGAATGTCCACGTTGGTGAACTTTGGCTGAGCCGCGAAGAACACCGTGCGTCCTTTGGGCAGGTTGCGAATGGTGGGGTCGTGGAAGCAGTTGGTCTGGGACGTGGGGTCGAAGCAGCACTCGGTGTCCACGTTGAACTGGCGGTAGCACTGGCGCCCGTTCACCGGCGTGCCGTTGAAGGAGTCTTTGCACTTGGCGCACTGCGAGGAAGGGCACAACAAATCAACTCAGACACTTTCAAATCAGGGAGAAGATCAAAGTGTGAAAGCGTGCGAACCTGCTGCCTGTAGCAGTCTTTGCGGTCGCTCTGGGGGCTGCTGAGGCAGGAGGACGTCTCTGTGTTGTTTTGGCAGGGACAGCCGGTGCCATCGTGTTCGTTACACGTGTCTGCGTGGCCGTTACACTGACACCTGCAAGAAAGACGTTCAAACACTGAAGGCGGAGAACGTGACATGACAGCAGTACAACGGAAACTCCATGATCACATAAATGATATCTGATAGTGCACTCCTCAAAAACCACTCTCTTATCTAGATTGAAGATTATTTTTACAGCCTCACGCAATTTTAGAAACAAAAATAGAACCTTTTAGTCACGGCATGAAAATCCAACGACTGCAGCAAACATGATATAAGTGGCTGGCTTTCCACCTCCACTTACTGCTGGCCAGTGGTGTTTTTAGGCCTATTTTAGAGCTGAAGCCCCCGTAAAAACATTCTTAAGCCTCCCCCCGAAATAATATGGTGCCGTTTTATTTGATAAAAAAAAACAAAAACAAAAGCGCATAATAAAGTGGTATAAATAAAGTGGTGGGAATATGATTTTAAATAAATAATCATACAGCCGTTCATTATTCACTCAAATATGACAAATAATCAGTCAGTTCCCCCTCACTTCATAAGGTGAGCTACAACGTGGATGGATGGATGAAAGATGGATATAAAAAAGTTTTTCAACAAAGTTAGTACTGATCACTGCTGGTATTAACAGCTAGTTAGCTCCAGCAAACAGCAGAAGGTCCACAGCTTTCAGAAAATGATCAGTATTAAGTGTTATGTTCTAGTTTTATCGACATACATTAAATATAAGTAACTAGGCTTATCGCACACAACTCACCCACATCACTATCACATTAAATTAGTTCGAACTGTGAGTCGGTTTCTCACAACACAGTTTCTCTATTCTTGGTAATCAGGTGCTGCTTTATCTTGGTGGCTTCATGGCTTCATTTGCTACCAGCTGAAGACTCTCCTCACATCTTAGGTAGCTGTAGCTGTTCTCAATGAAACCAAACTCCAGATAAAGGTCATGATATCTTCTCGGTTTGCTGGTTTACACTCAGCACCACTTGATGAAGAGGGCTTGTTTAATTATGTTTCCACCAGCACTGGCTTGAAACTCTGAACAGCAGCAGCAGCTGTTGTGAGTAATGGTCACGTGATAAGTATCATTCATGTCAGTTTTTATTGGTCCATAGCTAAGGTAAGTGGGAGTAATTAGTCTGTTTACTTGGCACAATGCTCCCCATATGTAGATACAAACATTTTTTTTTAAACTGATACAGCATGCTTAATTTATTTGACATTTTTTCACAGACCACCAAGCTATGGCTTGCGGACTCCTGGGGGTCCAGGGACCCCAGTTTAAGAACTGCTACTGTAGACATGCTGTCACTGTGCAGACCTTTATTTGTAGCTGTACTATATTAAATCAAACCCCAAACTGAAATAATGATGAATCATTTTTCAATCTTGGTTAGCTGTTTGTGGAGTTTTGTGCTCGTTCACTCACATCCTGCGCATCGCCTAGGTGCTCAGCCCCCCCTGAACTTTAAAAAATTGTGATCCCCTGCTGTTGGCTCACAAATAAAGTCCAGACAACTTCTGTTACTGGATGCTCCGTTTATTACTTTTACAAAAGTACAAAAAACCAGTTTACTTCAATAATGCACAACTGGCTGGATAACTGCACCAAGGTGTAAAGTGTAACCGCGAGGTGTTAGCGCCACCTGCAGTACAAACATGTATTACAACAACAAAAAATTAAATGTTATACATGACTCACTTTTCACACTTCCCCTGCAGGAGGAAGTAGCCACTCAGGCAGCTCTCACACTTGTCCCCTACACTGTTGTTCTGGCAGTTCACACACACGGCATTATCCTCAGTGGGACCCTCAGACACCCAGTTCTGAATCTGATAACACGAAAAAGAGAGAAGGACAAGAAATTAGAGAAATTTTCTAACTCCATGAACACGTCAGAAGGCGATGAGGAGTTCAGATACTTACACTGCTGGGGTCCAGAGGGAACAGCCGGGGATTTTCAAGGGCTTTTTTGTGTTCATCCCGCGACAGACAAATGGCGCTGTTCCCCTTACAAAACTCTCGGCATGGATGACAAGTGCCGCCCCCTTTAGCAGAGCCCACAAACAGAGGCTTGCACTTCTCACAGTGCTTACCCTACAAGTGAAGCAAAGACAAACCAACATTTATCATTTAGCAAGAGAACAAAGGTGTTCAAAGTATATGAATGCACATCAATTTAAGGGCTTACTATGGTGTTATTGTGGCACTCCAGACAAACGTCTGGTTTGGTGACGCCGGCGCAGTTACTGTGCTTGTTGCAGCTGCACTGAGAGGAGCAGTTATCCCCCACAAAGCCAAAGTGGCACTGGCAAATTCCTGGAGACACGCAGGTCCCGTTCACACAGCCTTGTGCACAAACGGGCTCGCACTGACCAGATATGCTGCGTAGAAGGGACAAAAAAACGAATGGAGATAAATCTATCTCTGAAGCGTCCATGATGGGTATGTGCAATTATGAAAGAGAACAATACAGGCCTTTGTTTGTAATGTTCGTGCATTACCTGCTGAGGATGTAGCCCTGCTTGCAGGTGCAGTGATACCCCTGAGGCAAGTCGTGGCAGTCCTGAGTGCTGTTGCAGTGATGGTGGCTGTTGGCACACTCATCCTCCTCTGGGCAGTGCAGAAAAGACCAACTGCTGTTTCTCAGAGGGCAAACACCTTCGCTCACACCTGGGAGGCAACAATGTAGGAACGTGAGAGACTCAGTGAAAGGCAGAAATTCAGATGACAAAAATCCTAGGATAAACAACCCTATTGTATTCAAATTGACTCTCACCATCGAGCCCTCCCTGCAGGCAGCGTCCAGCCCCGTTTCCCTCACGAGTGGCACACCAGCCACACTGAGGCCTGGCGATGCACTGCGAGCACTGCGTGAGCTGGGAGCACTGAGGGGAGCACGAGTCCCCTCCAGACAGCAACCGACCGCACTGGCCTGCCTCGCACCGCAGGGGAACGAAAGACGGGCTCATGCACTGAAACAAGTCAGGACAACATCATCATCATCGATTCAACACACAAAAATCCCTGAGTAGCGCTCCGGCAGCCCGGCTTTACCTGCTGCAGGGCCATGCTCCACACACAGTGCTGCCAGCCCCCGTCAGAGCCTCTGGAGCCCAGGCACAGGCTGCAGTTGTGGAGGCTGTGGCAGGGGGGAGGGCACGGCAGAGGGGGGGACGACTCCACCTGCATGGGTGAGACGTTGAGGAGGGCGTAGCTGAAGCACGTCCAGTCGTATGTCGGGTTCACGCTGAGGATGCGCCTCGTCTCGCCTGTGCAGAGGACGATGAGCAGAACTTTAAGGCTGAACTTTTCTCGGCGACAATCACATCAAATGTGAAAAATTGCATTTCTAACAAGCATATGTATATTTTCAGTGAAAAACTGAGCACCTGTGCGTTTGAACTGACGGGTCCACATGCATTTCCCAGAGGCTGTACACTTGGGACAGTCAGAAGCCTCGCAGCTGGTCTCTGTGCAGTTGCTGGATAAGAAAATCTCTCGCTGGTTGATGCGACAGTCATGTTCAGACGTGCAGCTCACCGAGCTGTTGATGCACGCCCCCTCTGGGCAGTTCGTGCACCATTTGCACTGTAGAGCAGGCTGTCAAATTGAAAACGGATTATCACTTCTTGCCCTTTGTTTGAAAATATGATCAACAGTACAGCTTTGTGTTACCTGTGACAGGCTCGAGAATGTTTTCGGGTGTCGAGCAAGACACTCGCTGCAGGTCTTCAGTCTGCGACACTGGTCTGGTTGACGAGGCGTTGGAGAGCAGGCGGAGGGACCAGGAAAGCAGCCCGTTCTGATGAAGCACAATAGACACATTTGTTCAACTGGATGCACCTTATCTAGTCGTGCAGAAAACTTAAAGCGAAGAAGACAGTAATTGATTCTAAGAGATTCCTTCAGTTCCAGGTTACCTCTCTGCCACGTCTGAAGAAGAACAAACTCCACGACACCAGACACAGCTGCCTGTGGTGCTGTTACAGGCCTCGGGTGTAGGAAGAAGGGCGCAAGGGTCAGAGGGCACAGAGAGGGTTAGGAGTCTCCCCAATGTGACCCCGTTGAACCCTCCGGACAGGAAGAGCTGTCCGGCCCAGCTCGTCATGGCGAGAGACACCGAGCGATTTACTGGATCTCCAACAGCCGAGACTGAAGGAAAAACACAACAGAGCTGATTAAGTATGTGAAGATGACTTTTATCTAAATATGTTTAAGTACGTTTAAAGTGGCACCTGGTTGTATCCAGGTGTTACAGTTGATCTGGTATAGAGACACGGAGTTGCTGTAATCCTCGGCTTCTGTCCTCCCGCCAACAATAACCATGGTGTCTTTGATCAAAGCCGCAGCGTGGAAGAAACGGGACAGGGGCTGCAGAGCAAAGAGACGGCACAACGAGATAAGACGAGTTGTCTCAGTGCAGAGGAGCAATAGAGGGCTTTCCTTCATTGTAATAAAGTGACAGAAGCTTTAGGAGAGAAATCATTTACCTTGTTACCCTGCGAGGGGACGAGCAGTGACCAGGTGAGGTTGGGGTAATACAGACTGTAGAGCTCGCCAGAGGGCTCCACCGTCTCCACGTGGAAGCGGTAACCTCCAAAAACATAAATGGCATCAGTCTGCTCATGGTAAACAGCTGAATGCCCATATAGACCTGTGCAAATAGATATGAAAAAAAGAATGCATGGTGAATCGACGCAGCAAGAAGACATGAAAAAAATGTAACAAAAGCATTATAAACCTGTAGGTGGAGTGCCGGTGTGGGGAGCAACGGTCCAGTTTCCAGAGAGAGGACTGAACTCCAGTAAATGGTGGTTGAAGCCATTCTCTGGAGAGTAACCTCCGATCAAAAGAACCGAGGAGTCTCGACGTACAGTTAAAGTATGACCTGCCACCGGAGGCAGCACCGAGCTCTGACAGACGGAAACAACAATATTTGTCATTTAATAGGATAAAAAGGTTGATTGCTTTTTTTCGTTTTTCTAATAATCTGAGAATAAGTCAGCTCCAAACCTTGTGTTCTCTCCAGACCAGACTGCTGAGATTGAGGCTCCAGGTATCCATGGTGACACCATTCTGACTGACGCCGCCTACTATCATCATGAAGTTGTGACTGCTGCCGTGGCTTCCAGAGCCAGACTCGTGGCTGGTCAGCAGAGCGGCGGCGTGGTGATAGCGCGCGCTGGGGTTTGAACCCTCTTCCACAGAACTGGTCAACATCTGCGTCCAACGACGCTCATAAATGGAATATCTAAAGTAACCAAAGTGAAATGTATCAGGCAAACTCAAACATTACAAATATATAATAATCCTCTGCACCACAAAATACAACTAAAACTCAGCTTTTAAAGGCCTGCAGCCAAAACATTTACAGACAGATGAAACACTCTCCCACCTGTAGACATTTCCCAGAATGCCCTCTGAGAGAGAAAGTCCTCCGTACATCCAGAGGTTGCCCTGCGGTCCAGACACCAGAGAGTGTCCCATCCTGTGCAGAAACCGGTGGGCCTGGTTCTGTCGAATAAAAGCTCATATGATTATGGAGCTGCGTATAAAACTGACAACACTTGTCATAATCGTCGTTCACTCCTACCACTGTCAGCGCCGTATCAAACAAGGTTTCCCAAACCAGGCTGTTGGAGTCCCGAGGAACGGAGCAGTTCGAGCCAGCCCAGTTTTCCAAGCATACACACACTCCTAGAGTCTGAGACAAATAAAGCAGAGGTTCATGGTATCATAGTGGTTAGCATCACACAGGTATGTGGGGTCGGCGATTATACATGTTCTCTGAGTATTTCAGTTTATGTTGGTGTCGATGACTGTGTGTAGTTGTCTCAGAGCTCTGTGACCCTCAGCTGAATAAAGCAATATAAAAAATGGATGGACGTTTTAAAACATGCAGTCTGTTAAAAAACTCTGTGACATTTCAAAAAGAGTAATTTAATTCACTAATTATCATCAAGTCAAGTTTGTAATTCTAAGAAATAGATAATACAAAGCACCACAGCTCATACCGTATTACAGGCGCCTCGTCCTTCTGCTGCTCCACAGTCCTGAGGACACATGGGCCGGTCGCAGTACGGTCCTCCATATCCCCGAGGGCACTGGCAGAGCCCATCTTTGCACTGGGCTCCACCTGGACACACTGACGACCCCTCCTCGCCCTCATCGGAGCTCTGGTGACACCGCCGCACCCAGAAAGACGCATTGAAGCCTTGAGGTTTGTTTGAAGAGACGTTGGCTTCGAAGTAGACAGAGATCACACCTGGTGTTGGGCGACAAGAACAGTGTGGGAGTGACTTGACAAGGCATACGGTCACACGTTGAGAGTCATTTATTTTTGCAAATTAGATTAAATAATCAGTTTAATTAGTAGATCAATATCAGACGCATACCTGAGGTTGCTTCCACTGTGATGGGCTGAGTTCTTGTGGTTCCACAAAAGGCTCCAATTAGGTTGTGATCCGAGTGTACAACACCATTGGCCAGAAAACGAGGCAGGCCATCAAACACATAAACATATGAACTCTGCAAATTCAAGTAAAAAAACGTAATGTCAGAAACACACTGGAGAAAACAGGCCGTGACCATGTTGTGTTGATACTCACTTTGCAGTGTGTGTGGGAGTCTGGGTGAAGAGTGAGGGCTACTGGGGGGCAGAGCTGTCTGGGCAGACAGGGGGCCAAGTTCTCAGTCACAGAAAGGACCCACAGGCAGTGAGAGAGTCCTCCTTTCCCCTCGGTGCCACTTCGCCAGCCCAAAGAAGAGGACAGAGGGATGGTGGAGGAGGAGGTGGAGGAGAGCAGGACCGAGCGGCCCTGGCACTGGCGGTAGCAGGTTCCGTTGTTCCTGGAAGAGATGAAAGAATCTGGATCAAACATTGCTCAGCGCTGTATCCAATGTCATGCTTTATTTGCATCAAGTTCTCCTCACCTGGGGTCGCCGTAGTAACCGGGTAGGCAGGACTCGCAGTGCGGTCCTTGAGTGTTGTGGGTGCAATAGCACTGGCCTGTCTGGTTGTGGCAGTATCCTCGGAGAGGATCGCCGTGTCCGTTGCATTCACAAGGAACACAACCGCCTCCACCAGCCAGGGCCGAGCCGAAGCTTCCCGGACGGCAGTGCTCACAGTGAGGCCCTGTCGTCCAGTCTGCAACACAGAGGAAGAATAAATAAATACCAACAAACACTTCTCACAATGACACAAGCGGTTCTGAACTAATGATCATCAACAGACTGAAATACTGAAAAAAGCGTATTCTGGTCTCACCTTGACATTCGTCACAGATCCCAGGAGCGGTGATACAGGTGGAGTGGAAATTGCAGCCACAGTCCACATCACACTCGACCCCACTCAGAACCAGAGTGGCGGGGTCAGACGTCCAGCCCAGGGAACATTCGCACTCAAACCGCGGGCTGCCGCTGCACTGGCCTTCACGGCACTCGTTATAACAGCTGAAGAAAGACAACAAATATATTTAGAGTCCTGTAAAAAGAGATTCAAATAGTGCATCAACAGATAAATATATTTCCAGGCAAAGAATCTTACGTCTGGTTGCAGTGCAGCGTGCCGTCCCCTGTGTATCCCCTCTCACAGTGACACTCATATGACGTGGGAGTGTTGATACAGGTAGCGAAGATGTGACAGTTGTGGAGACCCAGCCTGCACTCCTCCACATCGGGGCATGTGGGGTAAGACCAGATGGCATCCTGCTCTTCATCTTCCAGGTGCTCAAACTCCATCTCCATTTCCAAGGGGCGAGGTGGGGCCGAGGTCTGGGGCTCAGGGCTGGAGGAACAGGGCACACATTTGCTTCAGGAAACAATTTAGAAAGTTTTAAAGAGCTCTATGACTGTATACTGTGACTTAACTTCACTGAGATAGCATTTTTGGTTGTTTGTAAAATTCAAGTATACACTCCTTTCAACACAATTCAGTACAGTAAAACAATATTCTCACAGAAAAAACCCTTTACACTTTTGAAAATAAGAGATTTATGTGGCTAACAGCTATTAAAGGATGATGGAAATCTTACTTGGCAGCCCGGGCTTCAGCTACTGCCACACTACAGTTATACACAGATGGGTCGTCCATTCCCGCCCAGTCTCCTCTCAGACACCTGAACACAGGTGGAAAACATGGAACATGAAAATCACAAGAACAATCAACTTTACAGCAGAGAGAAAGATTTACATCGTAATAAAACTAGTTACCAGCAATATATGAACTATGTATGTCTACATTTTGCTTGCCAAAGAGTTCTTTGTCATACTTACTTTCCAATTGTGGGATTGTTGTAGTCACCACACCAGCCACACTGAAACGTTCGCAGACAGTCTGTGCAGGTGCTTAAAGCTGAACACTGCTTACACTGAGGCACCGAGTGAACACTGAGGAGCAAAAACATGAATATCAATGTATGAATAATGATCACAGTCATTCACTTTGAAATAAATTATGCCAGGTCTCTTTTTTTAATGACACTTCTATAACTACTGAAAAAACTACTACATTGGTTCAAAAGTAAATAGATGGCTCCTGAATATATATGAAATCATGCAAAGCAATTTTTGAATTTGTTGTTGGAGAGATACTTTTAAAAAAAAGACAGATGGACTGATTGACCGTCTGATTACAAGACAACCGAGATATGAATCTCATATTTGAAAAAAGATTTTACAGACACATTCAGTTTTTTAAAAAAGTAACTCAATTTCATGAGATGAAGAATATTTCAAAACATTGCATTGCATAGCTATCGTAGTTGTAGCTACTATTCTTCTCATCTCTAACACAGCTAAGTCGATGGAGATATTTTGCATTTCAAAGTAGTGTATGAGAAACAGTGCCAATCTGGATTTCCAAAAAGTCAGAAAGAGCAGATCAAAATGTCCTTGTCCTTACCTGTCGTACCAGTCCCTGCACTCTCCATAGGGATACTTCGTGAGGTAGGCAGCAAAATAGAAGCAGGCCTGGGCTGACTCACACCACGCACACTGACTGGCGTTAGAGAGGCACTCACCACACGTCTTCCTCCTGTGCAGGAAAAAGAAAGATGGAGAATGTAGTTGAGTTGCAGGTAGGTTTTTCTGTTGTAAAATGGAAAATACCACTCCAAGTTTTTTGATGTTTTTATTTTTCACTCACTGGTTACAGACTTTAGGGCACCCCTTTGAGTCACGTATGGATCCCTCAAGTCTTCCGCGTCGGCTGCACTGATAGTCTCCTTTTTTGCTGGAGTTTATCTGCCACTCACAGTATGGATCCTGCACACCAGAATCAGCTTTGCATGACACATCACAAAAGCTCCAAATTGAAAAAACAAATAAAAATGTCATTGCAGAGACCCAGAGCACAATATTGTTGACTTTGTAGCTTACCTGAGTGCAAGCAGAGCAGTCTCTGTACTCTTCACACAAAGTGCAGTGTTGTGGTGCTAACAGCAGATGGCGCTGACCGTCTCCTTTGCTTTTCTCTGCCTCAGGACAGGGCTCCATGTCTGGGCTGTCTCGCAGCAGGCAGCGGGAAAGAGACGGACACCAGCCACAGGACTGGTCAGATAAACACGCCAGACAAGACATGTAACCTGAGCAGGAACCTGAGCGGTAGGGCTCCAGGAAGAGGAAGGAGATCTCCTAAATGGGAGCAAGAAGAAAGACAATATTATGGTATGTACGCTTTTCTTTAAAGAACTTCAACAACTTGCAGGAAAAAAAATCACAGCTTCACAGTGCAGCCACTCACACTTCCTCCAGGTAATGTTCTGTTCCAGATCAGGGCCATCTCGCTGGTCTGTCCTGAGCCGGAGTTGTTCAGGTATCCCTCCGCCTGAACAAGGTAGTGGTTGCCCCTGGTCAGGTTGGAGAACAGTCTGGAGCCGTCTGGCCGAGCCAGCAGCTTCAGCTCCTTGTCCTGGTGGGCTGCCCAACGACCCACCACCTCCTGGTCAGGAAAAGGTTATAAAACGTATCCGTCATTGACCCATCCACTACAGTTGAAGTGGAGTAGTTAGAATTTTTGTGACCCACAGTCTCTTGTAGTTACACAGTTCTTACCAGTTGACTGGAATTGGGCCCAGACGCCATTCGGGCCTCAAAGTGGAGCCTCTGGATGCGGGCCCACATGGAGACGGTCTCTGTGGGAGGGGACGCAGGCGGAGGCCCCCCCCACAGGGGGTGGATGAAGCCCCTGAACTGCAGGGCTACGTCCATTTCTGTGGTGGGGCTAAGGATGATGGTGGTGCTGCGGAGGATGGACACCTGGGTGGAAGGGTGAGGAGGATGGAGGATGGTGGAAGACGGATGGAAGTGGAGACACATCAACAGAAGCACTATTCTCTACAAACTGCTCCACAAGTTTGACAAACTACTTCCTGAAAGAATCCTGACTAAACGAAACAGACACAGGAAAAGAAACAGAGAGAAGTGAACATCGGAGATTAAAAGGCAAGGAGCACAAACAAGACATCAAATATTTTACAGAGGTAAGAGCAATGTTGCAGTTGGAGAACTGTGTAATAGTAATGTCGGAGGAAGGAAGGAGGAGTAAGTACAAGTGGGGAGGGAAGGAGTTACAGCCACACCTGCACAGTTAGCACTTGAGGTTTAGACTCCGTACCTTGTCAGGCTGGGAGTCGTTGCGGGGGTGCTGGAAGGTGAGCAGGTGCAGTCCCGGGACATAGTTCTCGGTGCGACAGGAGTGGAGGGAGGTTAGGAAAAGGGTACGCTCCCCCCACCAGCCGTACGCCCCTGAGATCTGGTCCACACGGCACGCACTTTGCTCTGTGAGACCGAGAGGGAGAGGTCAGCACACAACGAACACACCTGACCTCTTCAAAGCTCAAAATACAGCAGCTTCCTGTTGCGCACTACTGTACTGAAATGAGTGTGATCTGCGACTCCTGTGTGACATGTGCTGAAGCGGAGCAAAATGACGTGACCTTGCTGCACCCTGGACAGGCCAGTCAAATCCTGGTCTGAGTTAGCCTGCCCCATCTCAGCTGGGTGCAGTCGAGTCACGGCACTTTACCAAGAAACATGCCAAACATGAGTCTCATCCCTCCCATGTCAGCTCCCAACATCATCCTTTTTTTTTTGTTTTGTTTATTTTTTTTTTTCCTTGTAGTCTTGACCCTTCTTTCGTGCCCTCCTTCCTCCCTCCCTGGGTCTCACCTGACACTGGAAGGCAGGATTCGTTCTGAACACACCAGCCAAATTCACCCGGGGCTCGGGCCAGAGATGGAGGAGTGCCGCTGAACACCAAACAGGACTGGCAGTCCGACAGGAAGCGAGCCAGGCCCAGGCAGCCAGTGCTGCCACACTGCCGCCAGGGAAAAAGACGCATGATGAGTGAATCATGCAAGTATTCATTCAGACTAATCAACAAAAACAGAAAATATCACTATTTTACATTAAAAATTTGCATGGGCATCATGCATTATATGAGGAAATTCATACTGAAATGAAAACCTCTCTATTCTATAAAACAAAGGACACAAAAATGTTTGCGTGTGACGGAGAGTTACCTGATTAGTGGGCTGATACTCTCGACAGCGACCTTCACACCAACTGCACTCTGGGTTCTTCAGGCACATGCTTTCATCTATTGCCTCGGCACAAAAAGCATCCTGGGGCGGGAGCAGAAACACACACAATCCACAACTTCACTATTACCTCATGGTCTTTAGCACAAAACATTTTTTGATTCATTCTTCCGTCAAACAGTCAAATCAAAATCAACCGAACGTACCCGGTCACCTTGATCACTACTGACAAACAGCGGCACTTTGTAAGCCACGAGGTCTCCACGGGCTACACCGCTGTAACCCCCGGCAACCAGCAACACCCGTCCCTCCATCACTGCAGCGACATGCGAGTAACGTCCTCTCACGGCATCGTCACCTTAAGAAAAAGATCATGTTTGTTTACATGACAGCGTGCAGACACAAGATAACTCAAGATGCTTCAAAACAACTTGAAAATACTTTAAATTGAAAATTAAAAGTCACTAAAGTTCTGTAGAAACAGGGGCCTGACAAACAAGCTACTTGGTGCGGGTAAGAGGCTCCATGAACTCACCGAGCAACCGCTTCTCCCCAGCTGACACCCATTGATGGCAGCCCAGATGGTAAAAAAAGATCTCTTCATCATAGCACTTTTCCTCGTGATAGTGGATATGTACATTTCCCCCTAGGGGAAAAAAAATATCCGGAGGTGAAAACAAGAATACAGAGGGATGTTGTATTTAAAAATAGAGTAGAGACTCTCTTGATGCTCACCATAGACAACCATGTAGTTTCCGATGACTGTGGCTGAGTGGAAAGCTCTCTCTCTGGGGCCGGTTGCTGGGAAACGCGAGCGGAAGGATGTCCAGAACCTTCTTTCTACGTGGAATGCATCTGTGTGGTTCACTCTCACACTAAACCTAAGAAAAAATGAACACAACAAGCTGGAACAAAATATCTCTATAGAGGCTGCTTTTTAACCTGCAGGATTATTAGTCACAAAAACTTGGCTGTAAAAATTTCCTGTTTTCAATCTTGTCACAAATATTTTTATGACTGATTATACTTCTGCAACCAGCTTGAGGATACAGTAGCAAAGGTTTATCTGATCAGTCAAGAACAGCTCACAAAGTAGCCGGGTTTATTTCTCATATGATGATTATTTATTGATCATTTCTTTCAGCTGCAGCCGAATTGTCCAAAACAGCTACGCTATAACTGAACTTCAACGCAAATCTTTATCTCTCATGACTACAGCGAGCCAGAACACAGACGCGTACCTGGCGGTGGTCAGCCTGTGTCCTCCGTAGACCAGCAGTGTTTTGGACGGGCTGTGGTAAACCATGGAGTGACCAGCAGTGGCCGGGGGCTTCCCTCCTGTGGGCTGAACCGTCTCCCATCGTCCAGAGCCGTGCAGGCCGAAGCGATACAGAGCCGAGGAAAACATATCCTCCTCCGTACGCCCTGGGAAACAATTTCAGGTTTGATTTGTCTCTTAATGAAAAAAAAAAAAAAAATCATAAGATGGAGAGAAAGTGCTGATGTGAAGAAAGAACTCACCTCCGAACACATAGAGGTGTCCCTCCACTACCGCCGCGGCGTGATTAGCCAGTTTAGGAGCGCCGCGCGAAGAGGGCGAGCCGAGCTGCTGCCACTCGTCGCGCAGCGGCAAATACATCCACACGTCACTGGCCAGGGACCCGTTGGCAAGCTCGCCGCCAAAGATCACCATGTTGCCCATATACTCTACTGCCGTGTGGGAATGACGCGCCACCTGACAACACATGACAGCCAAAAGTTAAAGAACCGCAGGGGGATAACGCAATGATTTCATCTGTTTTTATATAAATCAATATCAGGTAAAAGACAACATGAGTGAAGGCGGGAAATGAGTGAAGGCAAGGCAACATTGAAATATTTTCTAGGGATTTTGACTGTTTTCTCCCAAAAATCAACAAAACCATTATTAAAAACAACAACATAAAATCTATTCAGGAGAATTCCAAGAGTATGGGTGCGGTTTCTTCTTGTTAGAGGAACCACTTTTCTTTTTAATGTTAATTTTCTGAAGAAAATGCTGGAGCATTGGGAAGCAGAAACTACAAACTACTTACCGGAGAGTATCCATAAGATCTGCTTTCCCACTGGTTGGAAGTGAAATTGTATTTGATCAGGTCACCAAGAGCTCTGTTCAGGTCGAATCCTGTGTGGAAGACGGACAGACATTATCGACACAGACTCCAGAAACATTAACCAAAGACATCAAAAGCAAGAATTTCATAAATCTACAAAGTGTTAAGAAACTGGTCACTGTGTGTCTTTCAAGAATCTGGAAGTTGAGTTTGTTCTTTAAGCGGTGAAGTGACATCAGTGGAAAACAACACAGTGTCATTCTCACCCCCAAACAGGTACATGGCTCCAGTGGAGGACAGGTACGCTCCGGCCGAACCCGTCCTGGGAGGCGTGTAGGGGTTTTCCTCGCTCACCCGCCACCACTGCCCGGCCCCGCCGTCGTCACGGAGACCGAGCTGGCAGCTGTGGCCCATGAAGCCAGGGTTACACAGACAGCGCTCTCCTTTCTGAGATGAAACAAAGGAAGGTAAACTCATCCTGTTCGATTAAATTGCCTGACTTAATCCAAGCAGTCAGTGAAAGATGAGCAGCGCTTTAGGAACATTTGATTTCTGTCTTCATGAAGTCACCCTCCTCACTCGTCTCACCTTGTCACACTGGCCGTTGGCGGAGCAGGCCTGTGAGCAGAGTGGGGTTGTACAAGAAGCTCCTCCCCACCCCTGATGACAGTGACATTTGGATGTGGAGGAATCACAGCGGCCATGACCGCCACAGGCTCCGGGGCACAGAGAGAAGGTGTAGGTCGCATTGAAGCCCAGCAGGTTGTAATTAGCATCGCTGAAGAGGTGGAGCAGCATCTGCATCAAGTAAACAAACAGCATCAGATCATGCCTGAGATGATTCTGTTACTGGGTTGTGAGGCAGTCCAAACAAAAGCAGGAGAAATTGCAATTTAGTCTGGGATTTTCTTTTTCTTTTTCTGGTCTATAAGATGGCAATTTTTAACATTGGAAGAAAACACAAGCAGTTTAGCAGGCGAATTGGAGCTATGGGACATTTAAGGTTGACAGTTTTATCATTTGAAAACTTAACAAGCTTTCATGAGATTCCCCCAGACCACACACAAAGGAAAATATGTTACAGCTGAATAGGAACTCTCACTTCTACCATATGATGAACTGGATAAGTCGAGATGTGTTTGAAATGTACTGTGGTGCAGTGGTTAGCTCTCTTGTCTCACAGCCAGAATGTCCGCCTTGTGAGTTTGGGTTTAGGGGTCTTTTTGTGCATTTTCCCCGTGTACACTGAAGACAGACATTTCAAGGCTAACAGGTGACTGTAAATTGCTCCGAGGTGTGAATATGAATGTGTGTGAGGGTCTGTGGTTTCTCTATGAGGTTCACAGGATGCTCTGCCTTCACCCACAGTCAGCTGAGATTGGTTCCTGCACACTGCAACCCATAATAGAATAAAGAACATGAGAAGACATAAAATTCTATCTTTGGTCCTGACATGACGACCCATTCACACATTTGTATATGACGAGTAATTGCACAAAAGTTCACATGCATCAAACCAAACCTTCCAGAAGTGAGTACAACAACTACAGTATGTTACCTTGCCAGATTTTGCCTCAATGGGTTGAGGCAACGTGTTGCCACTCAGACTGGCTAGTAAAGGGCTCTGGTAGGAATCTCCATCGTACACAAACAAGTAGTCGTAGGTGCACTCTGTGTCCATGAAGATGAAATTCAAGACAATGCGGTGGCTACTGGTGGGAGCTGAAAAATTAAAAGGAAAAAAAGTACATCAGGGGGATTGATCTCAAACCAATAATCTTTACATGGTGCAATTAATGTTTACTATTGTGCTGATGTAACTCAAAATACCTTTGATAAGCCACTCGCAGTTCCCATTGACAGAGTAGTTTCCTGGTCCATCAGTGACATAGCCCGGAGGTCCCCTCAGCACCTGTCTGTGGCCCTTGCAGTCCCCTGCGTGACATTCAAGGGACTCGGCCAACAGCAGCACCACCAGGATGAAGTAGACAGGGAGAGGGGAGGCCATCACTGGCACTGCCTGGAGCACGGGGAGAAATCAGTGCATTGGTTGGTGCTGACAGCATCACCATTATCACAGCAGATCCACCGCCTCCAGCAAGAGCGATGCCGCAGGAGGAAGCAGAGTCATGTTTCTCATGGGAAAGCAGCATTTAGCTGGCGCTATAAACAACTTGTCCCGGCCCCTTTAACTCGCTGTCAGTCGACATACCAGCCTTTGCAGCCTGATCCCACAGCGAGATTACAGTTTAAGCCTTTATGCCATCCACATTGCTCAATTTAACAGATTTAAAGGGGGTCTCGTAACAGCGCTCACTGCGCATTACAGGACGAAAAACACTTATTTTCAAGTGCTAGCATTTACGAGCTCTGTCTGTGCATTGCCGTCGTGCACAAATCGCACAACACAGACATGGCCTTATTAACATTTATGATACAGTTGTACACAAACAACGCGTTTTTCAGCGTCCATTTCGTTGTAAGGATGAAGTAGCAACAAGGAGCGACCTGCAGGCAATCACAACAAAGCTAACTGCTAAGCTAAGCTAGCTCAGAGAACACCGTTACCAGCCCGGAGCCGTTAGCCGCTTTATCGCAACATAATCTCGTCCACTCACCAATTCCCGTCTCTTTAACCGCATGCCAATTTACATCTTCGTCTTCTTTTTATTTATCGTTAGCTACTCCATGGGCTAACGTGCGGTTCGCGGTGGGAGAGGAAACTTGACAGCTAGCTGCTTGGGCTATGGAGGGCTCCGCTGCAGAGGACACGGCCGCTGACTGGAGCTACAGCGCGGCCAGCTGCTGCTGCAGCGGCTCAGTCCAGATGCGCAGTCCTCCTCACCGGCCGCACAGTCCGCGTCCAGACAGCGGCTCTCCGCGGGAATCCGTCATTATTGGAATTCCAGCAGCCCAGTACCGTTGACGCTGCCAGGCGAGCGGTCCTTGTTTTAAGTCCGGATGCTGTTTGTTTTGGTGCTCCCGGCTGGCTAACAGTAACCGGTGGTTACCAACACAAAGAGAGGACGGCGGCTGGCCCGAAGCACCACTGCCATCCTGTGGAGACGGAGACAAGGGCGACACATCTGGATCTGGATCCGGATGGATCCACAAGGAGAATCGTCCACAGGTTTTAAAGAACACAAAGATATGCAGTATGGTCACATGACTCACTTTAGTGGGTGGAGTTGTTTTGGATAACAATGTCCAAAATGAGATACATGATTGCATCACATCTATCTTACCTGTGAATGAGTATAATGTTTTGTCTTTAAACACTTCAGTTTCTCATGTTTCACATGATCACGGCCCATTACTAAAAGCAAACAATTGTGCATTTCAACACTTTGTGTAAATTTTTACAACATGTAAACTATAAAGAAGACAGACATCAGAATTCAACAAAATTGTTTATTGATATATGCTTACAGGCATTTGCAATTAATGTAAATTAACGTGATGGTTTTTCCTATTGAAATAACCGAGCTCTCATTTTAGCTATCTACAGTGATGCATTTCCAGTGATTATGAGCCTACAGTTGAATTTAAGAGCAACGCAAATAAGTTGGAGCATTTTGACTGAAGCAACATATTATGCTTGTTAGAATATCCAGATTAAAACAGCAGCATTATGTCCATTCAAAGTGTCCCAGCTACCTTATAGATCATAGAATTCTACAATATTAAGAATATATAAAAATAGTAAAGCAGCAAAATAAAAAGCATTTTTAAAGCATAAATTTAACACTGGTGATTATTTTAAAAAAAAATCCCAAATTTTCCCTCACATTGAAACCTATTACACAACCTTTAAGATGTAGTCACTGAAGATCACTTAAATCGACTCATGTCAAATGACCCAAACTCAAAACACACACCCAGGAAAATTCGTTTACTTTGTAATAATCAAATATCATTCAGCAAAGGCACATAGGTAAGGATTGGACCAAATCATTCTGAGAAACTCAGTGATTGATCACAATGTTTCTTTCTGCATTTTGTGTGTATTTATAAGCATATGAATGTCATCATAACTCAGACACCTCATTTCACTTTGGCTTTCTTTACCATGTGATGGCAAACTCAACATAGTTTTACAAATGATGAAGTCAGTGTCACCACTAAAATTTCATAGATGCCAGTACAGTACTATGTTTACACTGTAGTCATCTTTTTTTTTTTAAGTTTTCTAATCTAAAAGGCTTATATTTGTACTCAAAACCCTACATCACCTCATCAGTAATCTTCCCTCTGCAGTTACCCATCATGACGTGTGCACGGCCATCTTTCCTGGAGCTAGAGTCATGGGTGTACTATGAAGCCCAGGACCAAAAAGAGGAAATATCATCTGAGTGAAGTCATGAGTGAGAGTGACAAGATGCTTTCCTGTACCCCCATCCCAAAAGGACACCTCTCCCTTTTCCATATTCAGCTTGATACGAATCTTTTCGGGACGCCGCTGCAGCTGCAGTTCCGTACGCTTCGGGGTCATGACTGTGTACACCCCTTTGCTCAGAGATATGGACCACACTTCACGGTTTGTTGAGACCGTGAACTTCTTCTTACGGGTCACCTTGTGACTGCAAACACCCAAAACCCACTTGGGACTGTCACCGACAAGAACATCCCACTTGTGTTTGCCGGAGATGTAGCCTTCGCTGCCCAGGACGAAGACGCAGGGGTCGAAGCGCTCCGGGTTGTCGGGGACGGTGATCCGCTCGGCGCTCTCCTTCACCATGGTGAGGTCGTCACTCAGAGACAGCCACGGAGAGGCCGTGTTGGGATCCAGCACCACGGGATCTGCGCACAATACAGAATCCGGTAAGCAGCGCAAACACGTCGGACATCTCCGTTGTTAGATGTCGTTCTACTTGCACATGTGCAGAAGATCTCTCGAATGGGACCATGGAGTGCATGTGCAGCACTCAGCCTTGCACTCTGGAGGTCGTTTTCAGAGACTCCAGTTATCATTGTCGTGAAGATAAAGAGGTAAAATACAACTGGCATGTGCACTCACAGAATCTGATGTGGCCCTGAATGCTCTTCCATATTTTGTAGCCCAGAGCACCAACATGGCTGCCCATGTTTAAAACGCATTTGTTTTCCAGGTCTGGGTCATGCTTTGTCCACTCGGCCCTATCACAGAAAAGATGAAAAAAATCTGATGCAAATTTGCATAAAACATTTACATTAAAATATCCAGCAATCACAAAAATGCTTGAAACAAACAAACTTCCTTTTTTTTCATATTTTCCCATGTGCTTTTTGCCCCAAATGAGTGACTTACTTTCTTTTAAGAGCCTGGAAATTCTAAAACACAAGAGAGAGAGTTTCAGATTAGTTCAAGAGGATTTTAAAATAGAGTGAAACACAAACAATAATGACAAACTACAATAAGCGCCGAGCAGCTTCTCCAACCTTCAGAAACGGGAGATCCTCGTTGCCCATCTCTTTCTTCACCATGTCTATTAGTCCTTTCACGGCGGTGATATCCTCCTTTGTCCGCTGAGCCAGCTCATGTAAGTCCTTGATCTTCTGCTCTTCCTCCTGAGTCAGTGCGAGCAGACGCTGTTGCTCCTCTTTGTCCAGCAGCTCGCGGAGCCTGTCGAACTCCGCCCTGATGTGCTTCTCCGCCTGCTCGGCCTGACGCTGAAGAGAGAGAAAAGCAGAAAACACATTACAGACACACGCAAGTACGAAACAAGATGTGTGGAAGCAGTGATGTGTAGACAGATCTTGTATCCTTATATTAGATACAATCAAGGATAATTTAGTCGTACAGGATCAAATAAAACAAATGTGATAAGAACACCATAAGACATGTTAATAACTTTACCTTGATGTGTTCGGTTGCATTGCTGAATTTTTTACTCATTTTTTTATATGTTTCCACTTTCTTCTGAAAAATCTGGATTTTGAAGTCGAGTTCCTCCTGCAAAAAAAACAAACAAAACAAAGTGTACCATTAACAAAAGACATTTGATCAAGGACTTTTGATCAAGTAATAATGATGACTTTATTCGTTGACCTCATTTCAGGTCAAGGTCCCTTTAATGAACAAATCTAATACAACTACGTTTTCAAGTAGTTAATAGTTAACTGATGAGTATATTAATAACAACCTAAATACTAATGTGGACGATTTAGGGACAGTAGTTATTTTGACAGAAAAATTGCAGCTACTGCCTTGTTTGTCATTTTTACAGTCTGGATGTCTGACTTCAATATTTTCCGTCCAAAAAAAAAAAAAAAGATTCTTCTCAAACTGGATCCTAAAAATGATCACGTGTCACCTGAGTCTGTCTTGAGTGGCAGAAGGAGAGGAAGGGATCTACCTGAAAACACGTGGGAGAACTTGAAGTGAGGATATAGACAGGGGCTCTGGACTCATTACCTTACAGATGCGGACCCCCTCCCCGATGGAGCGGATCCTGTGTGAGCTGTGCAGGGACACGCAGTCCACACACACCGGCTCCTCGTCCTTCTCACAGTAGAGCTCCAGCGGCCTCAGGTGCAGGTTGCACACCCCCTCCCCTTGCGGGGGCTTCTGTTGTTTGGGCCACCGATTCGTCTCCTGGAGGAACCTCTCGCATGTGCTGCTCAGGGCCCGGTTGGTGATGGCCTGATCTTTGTGATAAACCTCCCTGCAGACCGGACACTTGTTGTTGACGTCGAAGCTCTTGTCGAGACATTCCCGGCAGAAGGAGTGGGAGCACGCGAGCAGCACCGGGTCCCGGAAGATGCCCTGGCACACCGGGCAGGTCAGCTCCTGCTGGAAGGGGGAAGAGTCCTCCGAATCGTCCATATCGTCGGGGTTCATGCGCCTCTTCAGTTTAGTTTCGTTTTCAGCGGGTCAACTAAGTACAGCGCAAAAAAAAAAAAAACGCACACGGCGCGCGCTCACTCGACTGAAAGTTCGCGTCCCGCGCGTCACGTTTACGAAGTTTCCCTCGATTTTCTACACTTTCATGGATCTTTGAGCCCAAAACCTCCTACCATCTCCGTTTCCGTGTTCTTGAACAGGAAATATTTCTGACTTCGGTTCTTACAACAGCGCCCTCTACCGGATCCGGAGCAATGCTGCGTCTTTGCGCATGTCAACAACTCCAAAAGGAAGTCTCACATCTGACAAACAACTAAACCTTACTGAAACCCACAGAAGCACACTCATGTGATTGATTGATAAGTACAGTATGCTTTAGTGACAAAGTATCAGACACAGGGAACAGGCGGAAACCTCTCCAAAATGAAGACGTTTCCCAGCAGGGCCGGAGGTTCAAGAGCCCCTCTTTTGATTGTAGTTCTCTGTCCATCCAATAAACTGCTTTATCCATTTAAAAAGTATCAGAGAAGCCCCTGGACAGGCAATCAGTCCATTGCAGGGCAGATAGACTCACATTCATACCTTTGGGAAATTTAGAGCCACCAATCAAACTCGTGATTTTGGACTGAGAGAGTGAAATCTCTTGCTCAGGAAGAACATGCAGGAGCATGCAGATCAGGTTTGACTAGGCACAAGGTTTTATAACTTTTAGAAGTGAGATTTTCATCTCGATCTTCTGAGCACAGTCTTAATGCAACAACCACTAGGCCGCCAGACTTCCGTAATATTTTCTTATCGTGATTATATTCTATCCGTCTGCTACGCTACTTCCAAAAAAGTCGTTTTCACCACCAAACTTTGTTTGATTTGACTACAGACTCTTTCCTTTTTTCATTCATATGTTTTCTTTTACACCAGTCAAAATAATTTAACTTTTCTAAATCAGTGACGGGATGTGTCCAGCAGATGGCGCCACACTCCAACATGGTGTCAAACCACTTTTAAATGTCTCAAAGAAAAGAAAGAAAGTCTCTCTTCTCTGCAACAACGCTCCCAAAGCTTAAGACACGGATTTATTGTTCTTGGCAACTTATTGGGTGTGCACATGCTTTATTGACAACATTAAAATGTACAGTACCTAAGAGCAAAAAATTGAAGAACGGATGGAAAAGTTGTCTGAAGCCTATTCGTGGTAATTTCTTTTGGGCAAACTCGTACATTTAACCACAGATCTGTTATGTCAGCCCCCACCCCCTCATTTCCCAAGTACTTTCTGAGAATTTTTCATACAGTTGTTGAAAAACACAGTTTGCAAACTTTAACATCATCTCAGAAACAAAAAAAAACTTCTTAATGAATTTTAATACATTGCATTACTAATAGCTTTCTGTAATAAAAGAGAAGCTTGCTCTTTTGACAGGTGAATTAATTTTCAAGGTGAATGTGTGCTGCATAAGTGCAGCAGTAACAGATGTGAAACAGGAAAGCCACAGTGGCACTGCGGTTTGTTTTCTTCTTTTACAAAAATCATCTGATCTTCACATTTTATTTTTGTCGTTTCTCTGGTCCTTACAGAGAGGGAATTTTTGTAAGATCCTTATGTGGGAGACACTGTTTAAATTATATCAGCTGAGATTTCACATACAAACTAAACTAAAAGCAATATTGATGATGTACTACAACAAAAGTAACATTTTTATTGTAAAATACAGAATTTTGGGTCTGTCATAATTGCCGCAAATACATGAGCTGGCCCTCTTCTTGGGCTCTGATATGTTTAGTCAGTGCGTCAATCCTCTGTTGTTTGAAATGTCACCAAACAATTAAACTAAAGAAGCCTCTGACCCTGCAATTACCATACATGCAAGGTAAAGTGAGAAAAATCACACATTGAAAAAAATGTCAGAGGTTTTATTTTCACTATGACACAGGACTTAACAGCTGCTCACCACATATGCAAGCAGTCTTCCAAACACATCAAGCTGTCTCTGTTGTTCTTTGAAAGTTTGTTTGATAATTTTGCTGACTTGGGAATCTTCACATTTCAGTGCAAATGATCTTTCTGCTGAACGTCTTACTTTGCACGCTTTGCGTTTCGGTGGCCCCTCTGATTATCCTTCAGCAGCAGTGTTTTGGCAAATGGCAGGCCCAGGTACAGCAAATTGATGGATTAATCGGCCCATTGTTGATTAAAGCTGCAGTTTTCTGCATGATTGTGACATGTAGTGTCATCAACACACAGTGACACAAATATCATGCTCGGTGGCCTTTTTCACCTGGACCACAAGGACTCTTACGTGAGGCTGCTGCTTCTGGACTTCAGTTCTGCATTTAACACCATCATCCTGCAGAAACTGAGGTGGGAGGTGGAGGACTTGACCAACGAGATGATTGTGGATTTTTGCAGGAGTGGCATCACCCCGGAGCAGCTGTGAAGATGGTCTCCTCTGGTTCGTACCTCGAGGTGCACCTGACAGGAAGCGTCCTGTTGTTACGGCTGCTGCTGGATTGGTGGTGTGTGTGTGGGCGCGTATGCATGGTTTGGTTTCACCCTTTTTCTCGATTGGAGGACTGTGTAACTTGGAAACTGCAAAACTCGTAACATAACTGGATCTGCTTTAAGGTTACTGGCAGGTGCCTCTGACCAAGCGCGCATGTGACATCTCTGCTTTTGTGACATCTCTGCTTTTGTGACCCCCAATCAAATTTTCTGTGGATTAGGGTATTCTCACATTAGAAGGTGCGGGGCTTGGTGACGTGGGGCGGTGTGGTGCACTAACGATGGGGGTTAAAAAGGCGGAAGTAACCTGACGTGGTGGTGTGTCCGTTTGACAGCTGTCAGTGGAGTGTCAAATAAAGGCCGTCGAACACACACCCGACTGCTCCGTTTCTGCAACCTCCACAATATATTTTTTCCTTCTTTTTTCACACGCACACATTGAGTTTTAACGCTTTTGTCTTGATTGAAGATGGCCCTGTATGTCTTTATATGAATTTAACAGGACACCAGGGTTGGCCTTGGCACTTTGGCACTTCTCAAATGTCACGGACTGAAGGTATAACAATGCCGTAACACAACACAAATGAATGCAGGTTGCATTACAACATCACCAAGTTAGCTGGACAACTTCATATACTGCCAAAAAACCCCCCAAAAAGAGTCCCAAGCTTGACTTTGTATGGACTCATGCCAGCATGCATTCGATAACATCAAGGCTCTCCTCAGCCACGCTCCCGTGCTCGCTGCTCCTGATCTTGCTCGTCTGTTTAAGTTAGAGGTCGACGCAAGAGCAGTTGGAGCCGGGGCCGCCTGCTGCAGGAGGATGTTAGTGGGGTCGATCACCCGGTGTGCTGCTTTTCGAGAAAGTTCAACGGGCACCAGGTAAATTACTCCACCATTGAAAAGGAGGCTGTTGCTCTGCTGTTGGCACTCCAGCACTTTGAAGTATACGTTGGATCCAGTCCCTTGCCAGTTGTCGTCTTCACAGATCATGACCCACTCAGGTTCCTTGTGCGCATGTACAACCACAACCAGCGACTGATGCACTGGGCGTTGATTGTGCAGGATTTCAACCTGGTAATACGGCACAGAAAGGGTAAGGAAAATGTCTTGGCTGATGCCCTGTCCAGGCTTTGAAGAAAAAAGTAAAATATCGTTTGTTCTTCTTATACTTTTTTTTTTTTTCAACAACCATGGGTCATTGATTTAGACACACACACACACACACACAAATGTTGCGTAGTTTTACCACAGACACACATGTTGTACTACACGCAGACAAGTGAACAAGAGCTCGTACACATTTCTGTGGTCTGACACTCATTCACATACACACCAGAACACACACATGTCACTCTTATGTCTAGTTGTTTTGTTTCCCTATTTCGAGCCAGAGGTTGTCTATGTTTTATAATTTGACAAATCTGTGTTTTCAAACACAGCAGCTGGTTTCTGTAATATTGTGTGAGCGTATGCCGAACTCGTTTTCTAACTGCAGTCTTTGCTGATTACTATCAATTATTACAGTTATTCAGAAATTATTATTATTATTCAACATTTATTTATAGAGGAGTAACCTCTTGAGATGCATCATCTCGTTTTCAAGGGGTTCCTCTGAATGAAATGACAATTAACATAAGGAGCATGGCATAAAAAAGGGCCAACCATAATAGTCATAATACAATGAATTGACAAGAGAACTAAACAAAACCAAAAATACAAAACACAACAATAACCACACACACACACACACACACACACAGCTGTCGTGAATCAACCAACTCCCCAGCCACTGCCACCACCGCATCATGCACAAAGTAAGACATATGGAACCATCAGACTCCATTATATTACAAATGTGTCAGTTTTTGGCATATAAGCCTAACATTCATTCATTTTCTGCCGCTTTATCCCTTTCGGGGTCGCGGGTGGCTGGAGCCGATCCCAGCTGCTGTGGGCGAAGGCGGGGTACACCCTGGACAGTTCGCCAGTCTGTCGCAGGGCTGACATATATAGACAAACAACCATTCACTCACACATTCATACCTAGGGGCAATTTAGGGTGATCAATTAACCTACCATGCATGTTTTTGGACGTGGGAGGAAGCCGGAGTACCCGGAGGGAACCCACGCACACACGGGGAGAACATGCAAACTCCACACAGAAAGGCCCTGAGCCCCGGCCGGTATTTGAACCCAGGGCCTTCTTGCTGTGAGGCAAGAGCGCTAACCACTGCGCCACCGTGCAGCCCAGCATAACATTGGTTTCAAAAAAAATAAAATAGATGGTAAAACACAGATATATAAGAATATAAGGGAAAAAACACACACACACACACACACACAAAACAAGCACAACAAGATTAAGTAACAAAAGCATCAGTGCATACTAAATGAATAAGTAAGTAAAGCTAAATAGAACGGGGTTTATTGTGAGCTGGGCAGAGGATCCACAGCTGCAGGCCTCCCCCCTGCCCAATGAGCAAAGGGTGACCAAGGGGAATGAAATACCCAGAACCCTCCCCAAAACCTGAGAGGGTTGACAGGGGAAGTGAGGACTTGTAGAGTAGTGTAGCCAAGCCTCTGCACTCCCCTTGAAGTGTGGAGACAGTCAAGATATATCTAACTTATAAACATGAACAGACATTCCGAAGAAATGAGAAAACAGAATTTCGAAACATTTGAATTGAGTTTATTGAGCGAATATGTTCGGGAAGGTTATTCCAGTCTTGAGGAGCTTTTACGCTGAAAGCTAGTTTTCCAATTTCTAATCTGGTTCTAGGTACATTCAGATAAATTTGGTCATGATGACGTAAACCATAAGGAGCACTGAAAGGCACTAAGTATCTTTTCAAATAAATTGGGTAGTTGAGGTGTATACATTTGAAAATAAACTGTAACCAGTGATACTGTCTCCTCTGAGAAGGAGCAAGCCATGACAGCTGCTCATACAGCTCACAGTGGTGAGTCAGATAGGGACAGCGGAGAACAAAACGACAGAGTTTGTTGCAGACAATATCCAAAGTATGCAAATAAGTTTGAGTCGTATTTGAATATACTATATCTGCATAGTCCAACATGGGAAGCAGCAATTGTGTAACTATTCTTTTCCAAATTTGAAAAGTGAAACAGTTTATAGATCGATATAGTGTTTTTAAACGATAATTCAATTTGTTAGTAATGTTTTGTATATGTCGTTTAAAAGAGAGATCTTGTTCCAGCTACACTCCAAGGTATTTAATGGAGTCTGTGGGTTCAAGAGGAGAGAAATCCAAAAAATGTAGACTAAGGTTATTTTCCAGAGTATCTATACACCATCGCTTAAACAACATAGAGTATGATTTAGTTTAGTTAAGGAGTAATTTATTATATGACAACCACTGTTGCACAGAATCGAAATCATACTGCAGGGATTCATTTATTTCTGAGATAACAGGTCTGGAACAATAGATGACTGTATCGTCTGCATAGAGATGTATATCACATTTTGTGCAGCAAAGTGGTAGGTCATTAATAAATATTGAAAATAACAGAGGCCCAAGAGAGGAACCTTGGGGAATCCCTTTATCAATTCCAATAAAATTAGATTGAGTGCCTTGAAATGACACAGATTGGCTGCGGTGGTGTAGATAAGAATTAAACAACAATAACGAAGATCTATCAAGTCCAATGGCATGTAATTTGTCTAGAAGTAAATAGTGATCTACAAGATCAAAAGCTTTAGTTAAATCGAGAAAAATAGCACCAGTGCACATACTATTGCCAAAATTATGAAATATGTCATTAGTAAATTTCAGAAGAGCTGAAGAGGTGGAAAAATGTTTTCTAAACCCAGACTGGCATTGAGCCAACAAGTTATGTCTGGCAAGATGATTAGATAACTGATCAAAGACAATTTTCTCAAAAAGTTTTACTACACAATTAATTATTGATATAGGTCTATAATTATTAATGTTTTGCATATCTCCTCTTTTGTGCACGGGGATAACTTTACAAGCTTTCCATGCATAAGGTACTGTGCAGGTTGAAAAGGACATATTGAAAAGTTCAGCTAGAGGATGAGAGAGAGCATTTGCAGCAAGTTTGATATATTTGCTCTCAATGCCATCAGGGCCAGGTCCTGCACTTAAAGATAACTTGCCTATTGCCTCCAGGACCTCAGCTGAGGTGACATGCTTGAACATGAAAGAGCTATTGCACGGCAGAGAATGAACTATTGACTGAGTATGTGAAAGGGGAGAAACCTCTGGTGTTTGGGAAAAATGCAAGCTGAAAGCGTTAGCGATGGCACTAGGGTCATTAGTAAAAAATCAAAAATCAAAATTGATCTTAATACCACATAAAACTATAGGTTACATGTGACTCTTGTCCATTTATCTGTGCAAGAAACTGAAAAAAATATGTAGAAATGACTAGACCTACAAGTATTTCTTTTAGATAGTTTAAAGATATCTTTGATTCACTTTTGTTTAGTTATAGTTAGAAGTCGCAGCTCTTACACTTTTCATTGCATTTTTATTACACTATCATCCCATCTTTGCTTTATTTTCCTCACTTTGTCTCTTTTTATCATTCACTCACTGATCAAACCGATCAGGCACACGAAGGGAAACACCCGTCCAGAGAAGGTCATGGAGAGAAGAGAAACTTGAGTGTTCAAAAATAAACCAAAACTTACACTCTTGAAATGTTTGAGAGATTTGAGGTGTGGGCCCGGCCCGTCATGCTCTGGATCCCTCTTGCTGATAGCCTCATGTGTGAGGCTTCAAACATCAGGTTGCACCCTGTCTTCACACATATCTCCTCTCGGTAGGGTTGAAGATACATTGAATGTTGTATTTGATGTTTGTGGCACACTAACCCACAATATGTGGCATCACCTCTTTTCTGTGGAAACCAGAAGCTGCAGGAAGGAAACTGAGTACCACACAAAAGAAGCCTCTTGCTGAGCTAATTTTCAAAAGCATATTTTAATTATATCTTCTAAAAAAAACATGTCTCTGACTGTATCACTGCATACCACTTTTTTAAACCTTTTTCAAATGTAGTAACGTGCATTACAAACACTGTTACAGTATATTAGGAAATAAAACTAACATGTGGATTTTAAAAAAAAAGTCTTCTTTCAGTTCCTTAACTGATATATTTCCATGGTTTCGACGCTAATGCAGCATTAAACATAACCTAAATTTAGGACTCCGACCACAAGACAAATGAATCATTTTTCAAAGAATAGTTTGAGGAAAAACGGCATTTTAATATTGATGTTTTTGGTGGAGACAGAGGTTAGTCAGCCTGTTTTTCTGTATCTTAAGCCCCTTTTCGACCAACCTGGCTCCAGGGCCGAATCGGGGCCGGCCCCCAACTTTGAGACTCCAGTTTAGACTATAGGCTGTAGGTTTGAGCACTGAAATTACAGAGGATACCAGATTTAAATATCCCAAAACTGTGAAATCAGATAAACGCGAAATATTGTCAAATCAAAAGGTCAAACGTGACGTTCTGCACCTGCACTCTTCTGATATTACTGTTTCAATAGATGTCACATCTGTTTTCACATGGATGATAATGTCATGCTGCGCCTCAGATCATAAATGAGTTCTGATTACAACTGATACAGTTTTTGAGGTTGTGGTTTTTAGCGCCGTCGAGCACATTATTATTAAAACTGCTTTTGATGTCCCTTTGATTAAAACACAAGAAGAACGAAATATTTAAGGCATCATGCAACCCACGTTATAATATAATTGCACATTTTAAAGCTATTTATTAGTTCAGTAAGAACTTGAAAAAAGTTGCATGCTTTTCTTGTGTTTTTCTCTTAGAAAAAAAAAAATTCAAACTTCCAGCTGCATTTCTGACCACAAGAATTGCATACACTCTGCAGAGTAGAGGAGCTGTGAAAAAGGTGTGAAAAAAAACAGGAACACAGTCTGAACACCACGCACAGGATACGGGTGAAGGGGAAATGGTCTAACCTTTGAGGCTGTCACAGGTGGTGAAGCTAATGTCTGTGCACAACATGAGTGATACAGAGGAAAAAAAAAAAAAAAGGTGAGATGAACGCCGAGAGGTTTTTTTTTTTTTAAACAGGAACTGCGTTGATGTGAAAGACTCAGGAAGAGATTTAACACTGATATGCACATTTCAGATAGTAAGAGTGTGTTTTTTATCAGGCAGATCTTTTGACGAGCTGCGTTATCAAGATGAAGAAGTTAATTCATAGTTTTTCCTAATTACATCACGATGCATATTTTAACCAATAAAACACCTAAAATAATGGTTTAAATTTGTAATTTTGATAAAGGAGCTTCTAATTCCATTTGTTTCACTAAAACACTTTGCGACTTTTGTTTGTGCATCAGGTTTAATCTTGACTTTGAGTTTTTCAGGTTCAAATCCCGGCTGTGATGGAAGATCTCTGTTATGACATTAGAATGGTGGAAAACACTCTTCTTCGCCAGAAACAGAAAGAGGGCTGATGTTGAACGTGTGAGTCATACAAGCTGTTTCCAACACACTGAGATCATGAACAGACGGTTCCTGTAAAGCACCCTGTTACATAAAAACACGAGCGGCTTTAAAAGAGCATGTGGCGGTTCGGCCTTGCAATTGTAGTGGTCTGTTTTTTAAATAAATCGTGAAGTTAGAGGAGCTTGCAAAGTTGGACACAACAGTGATCGCAACAAAGAAATTGATCAAAAAAGGGCGAAAATATTTAGTATAAAAAATATATAGATGCTGAGATGTGTTTTGCAAGGCCCAAAGATGTTGCATTAATTTTAAAAATGAGTGGAGTTTACTTTTTGTTTACTGCTCCTGAGAACTAACACATTCTTCATCAAACTAACTCCTCTGTAGCTTTGAGCTGCCCACTCCAGCTGTAAGCTGTCTGCACTGTGAGTGAGTTTAACCACCAGGTAACCCAGGTTTGGTATTAATATTCTCCAACACACAAACAGTCGTTTTCAGGTCCTGGTGCGGCGCTCAGACAGTCACAACAGGAGCTGAAGCTTTTCTCGACCCTGGCTCTCTTCTGCAGTCATTTACAATCTTGTTACAGTCACTCCTCTTTCTACTCAGCATGGTTACGATATGTGATGGCATACGTCAATGAATGCAAGCATATTTCTGCTCGTAAGTCTGAGAGACCAGCCACCGTGACCACGGCGGAATGACTCATTTATTTACCCTTTAAGTTCTTTAACCCCCCCACCACTTTGAGGTACGGTTGGTCCTTGGAGTTTCTTTTAGAGATCCTTCTTTCACCTTGCATCTGTTCATGGTCACAGCATGACGGTCTGCTGCCAGTCATCCAGGATGGGCAAAACCTGCTCTGTAAGGCTGACGGTGTGACTCTGCTGTTGGCGTAGTTGTTTACAAAAGTGTGAAAACACAGAACAAAAGATGACAAGCATGACCAAGAGTTCCTCCTATAGTACAACAAAGTAATGAAATAAGGAACACTGACTCTTGAGGAACAATCTACTCAGAGAGCAAAACAGTGTCCCACCCACAGAATGCAGTCAAGCCCATAATTATTCAGCCCAAAGGGCAAATTTTGACTTAAAGTTACTTTTATTCAACCAGCAAGTTTCTTTTTTTTGTTTCTTCTTTTACTAGAGATGGCACAGGCTTCTCCTGAAAGATGACAATATGATGTACAATTGGAATCATTGCAAAAAATATTGCTCAGCTATTTTAACCAAAAGAAGATAATGTTGCAAAGTGTCCCAGTCTGTGGAAACATCCAAAGTTCTACAGCGATCCAAACAGTCCAAGCTATTCTAAAGCATCTTGATTACTGAGATTGATTGAGAAAAGCTGTTTTAAGTCTGGAATTGGTTTGTGGATGGTCATGGACTGCACATCGTGGCTGCTCGCCATTCACAACCACCCCCACTGCCAAAAAACAAGGTGGTGGAAATGTAATGCTCTGGGGGAGTTCATCAGCCAATGAACCAGGAAACTGAACGGCGCCATGAAAAAAGAGCAACACATTAAGATTTTGAACAACAATATTAGTCAGACTGCAGAGAAACTTAGCCTTCCTTATCCAGTGGACATTTCGGCATCACAACGACTCAGTTATAGCAAAAGTGTTCAGGAAATGGTGAACAGACATGAATGTTTTGCAGTCATTTATCTATCTGTCTGCTCAAGCATTCATTTACACCACAACTGACTGAACAGTGGAAAATATTAGCAGTCTTGGTCCACCTACAGATTTCCATTTGTTTTATAGGTGCAATAATACATTTGGGGAAACTTTACCTTTCTTTTAAGCCCTTTTAGCTAAATCTCTTATTTTTGTATCAGTAAATACTTCCCGTGTGTGCAAGTGAAATATGTGTCAGTGAATCATTTTGGTTCTGCATAACAAAGATGCAGCTCCTGTAGTTCATTCATCACCAGCAGATCCTGAAATGAGCACATGCAGGATGGAACTAGTGTGTTTTCAGAATTAGTGAGTGAATTCAGAGAACTGTTATTCCTAAGTTTCTCTGGAAAACAAAACTACTTCATTTCTTCAAAGCAGAACCATATCTTCACATCTGTGTGAAGACATCTTCAACAAACGCAGCAAGATCTACACTATTTCAAGCTACAATTTATGAATTAGACTGCTGCTGAGTTCACTCAGATTTTTTAAACACACATTTGTTGCTTCCAAATGAACTAAATGTTGTTGTTGTTGTTTTTTTTGCCACTTTCCCTAAACGTCCCCCACACATCTCACTGTTTGCACTTTAATTGTTGTTCTTCATTCAGCTGTAAAACTTTTCTCTGTAGCGTGAAGCTTGTGCATGTGTGCGTGCGCGCCCCCCCCGCATGCGTGCACGTGCACGTGCACGTGCGTGTGGGTTTTGTGCGTGAGTACTTTCTCTGTAACTTCCCCCGTGGTGCGAGCACATGAAGCTGGACTGCAAAGCTGATCTCTCCTGCGGGCGGTTTCCACACACTGTTCAGTAAGTTTTTATTGTCTTTTTCTTTATTCTGATGCTGTCTTTAGAAATGCCTCATGCATCGTGACTTTAATATCAAGTATTGAAATTTGCCCTGCAATAAATGCTAATAATTGCACCATGCTTTGTTTTTTAATGTCCCCTTGCTGTTTACTACTTTTGTTTTTGGATTCTATGTCCGGCGTGCCATTTTATTTGCATTAAACTGTGATGAATTTAGAGATTTTTGCATTTAAAGTTGTTAATATTGGCGGAGCTGTGTCACGGGTGATCGAAGATAAGAGCATCATGTAGTAAGCATCACTTCTATCGCAATAATAATAGAGATAATAATCGCAATAATAGTAACAGTGTGGTTCGTTTTATTTTATCTTAATTTATGTTATTTCATTTGAGAAAGGTTTGGCTCTTGACTTGTTCCATGTTGTGTTTCACGTGTTTCCTCCTGGATGTGAAAATCTATTTCTCTTCCCCATCTGTTTGTAAAAAGGAAAGTGCTCATATCCTGTCTGTAATATGGCCACGATGGAGAAGTGAGATCACATTGATTGATCACAAACAGCAAGTTAATCCACATGAATTGCAGCTCTTGCAAAACCACAATCGTCATGTTGGGGCGATACGCCAACATTTAAACACCCAGAAAAGATGAACGTTTAGCTTTCTCCAATCACGTCTTTCAGAGAAACTAACTGACGATTGTGTCCATCATCTTTTATTTGTAACATTTACTGTTATTTATTGAGATTTTTTTTTTACATTGTAAATTCACATTATACAACTTGATGCTCAGACAGTGAATTGAAGCATCTCGATGACTTGATTGTATTTTTTTCCCCCTGGATAAATAGCTCCCTCACGTGGACGAACCACACTGCAGGTTGGAATGCTTAGACTGTATTAAAGTGAAGTTTCCTTTTTTCTACACAGGGTTCACAAATGGATCCCTTCACTCTGAGTGATGAAGACATAAATTCACTTTTAAACGACTACAATGCCTCTTCTGACTCCCCATATGACTGTTGTGATGGGGGCGAAGTCTGCGACCTGGATGAAGGCACGCGCTTCGAGGCGGTCTTCATACCTGTCCTGTACTCGGTGGCCTTTGTTGTGGGCATCCTGGGGAACGCAATCCTGTTGGGGGTGCTGTGTCGGAGCAGGAAGAAATGGAGCGTCACAGACACCTTCATCCTCCACCTGGGGGTGGCGGATGTCCTGCTGCTGGTCACGCTGCCCTTCTGGACTGTGCAGTACGCTCGAGAGAGAGGATGGGCATTCGGCACCGTCCACTGCAAGATAACCGGATCTGTTTTTACGGTGAGAATGGAGCAGTCGGAATCGGAAGCACCTGCGGTCGGTGTCTCAGTTTGGCTTCATGAGGTAGAAGATGCACAGAATTTTTCATTCATCGCCGTGTTTTTGCTGTCTTCGTTTGCACCCTCAGATCAACTTCTACACCGGGATCTTTCTCCTGGCCTGCATCAGTCTGGACCGCTACCTGTCCATCGTCCACGCCACGCAGATGTACTCCCGCAGAAACCCCTGGGTCGTTCATGGCAGCTGCATGGCTGTGTGGCTCTTCTCCCTGCTCCTCTCCATTCCTGACTGGATCTTCTACGAGGCCATGTACGATCCCAGGCGGGATAAAACGGAGTGCATTCGGAACTACTTCAGTTACGGCCTGGAGGCACTGAAAGCGTGGCGGCTGGCGTCGCGCCTGGTCTACCACGTCGTGGGCTTCCTGCTGCCTTCGGTCATCATGATCTACTGCTACGCCTGCATCCTGCGCCGACTTCGCTGCGGCACCCAGGGGCTCCAGAAGCAGAAGGCGTTCAGGGTCATCATCTCCGTGGTGGTGGTGTTCTTCCTCTGCTGGACGCCGTACAACATCACGCTCATGGTGGACACCCTTCAGCTCGACAACAACAACACCTGCAGAGCCACGCTGTCCCTGCAGAAAGCAACCGTGGTGACCTCCTGCCTGGGCTACCTCCACTGCAGCCTCAACCCCATCCTGTACGCCTTCGTGGGGGTGAAGTTCCGTCGGCAGCTCCTGAGCATCCTGAGGTCTCTGGGCTGCAAGGTGAAGATGGGCGCCAAATTCCAGTCCGTGGCCAGCAGCCGGAGGAGCTCTGTTTGGTCGGAGTCTGCAGACACCTCCAACTCCATCGCAATCTGAGGAAGACACACACACACACACACACACACACACACACACACACACACACACACACACACACACACATACTGGCTTATCTACAGGCTTTACACCTCAAACTAAGGAGGCAGATACTTGAGAACCTGGATTCTCCATCTCTCTCTAGAACTCTCACTTGCACTTGTTGGCAGCAAACTTTTCTCGTTGGCGCAAATTTGACCCCTTTGTGAACGACAGCATTATGTCATAGGTTAAAGCCACGTATGTTTTTGTAGCAGGAAGACTTTGATGATTGTATTGAGATGTTGTTTTATAAGAAAAATGCAAATCTTTTGGTTTTATATCACATTTCTTTTCAAGTTTTTATATATTTTGATATTTTGTTTTTGATAAAGTGTACAATAAAGTTTGTTTTTGAAAAACCAACAATATGATTTTTGAAATCATGATTTCAATTCCATTTTTATTGACAGCCATCTCATGGCACTTTCATTCATACAGAAAGAGAGAAAAGGCAAAAACAAAAAAACAACAGATATCAACAAGCAAACAAACAAGTTGACATCGAACAAAAAGCCAGTCCACTTTTTTCTGAGCTGAGTAACTTCCAGTTCCACCATCAGAGACTACAGCAAGGTGCATTTTTTTTTGCCCAAGAGACATTGTGGAAAATGTATGGTTAAACCATACAAAGCAAATAAATTCTTTTTTTTAAGTATCAAGAGCTCAATAAAATTGCAAAAAGCAATCTACTCACCTTTTGCAAATGTAAAAAAAAACAGACTGGACTCTTCTGAACAAATGCGCTGGTTGCCAGATTTCAGTTTCTTTCTGAAGCGTGTTGACTTGTCAGCTCCTGCACTGACATGCACTCCGCTCTTCAGTCAGGGGAAATGGCTCATACCCACATCTGCAGGCCGAAGATTGTAATCATTTCCAGAAAGGTGGGAGTTCACATTCAGTTATTAAACGCATCGCAAGCCTCACTTATTTTAGATGCCATCCTTTATAGTTTTCTTTACAAATTGGATCTTGTTTCTTAGAACATGTGTGAGGTCTGGAATTTTACTTCAGCATGAACTGAATCAGGAATGATCCCTCAGAAAACTTTGGTTTGTCTTTTCAGAACATATTCATGCTGGATTTGCAGTCTGCATTCTAGATCTTGAACAGTACCAAGTCTTTCCTGAAGGTTAAAATTACTACAAACAAGTATTTGACTCCAAATAATCAATTAAACAGTAATTCCTTTTTGCTTTAATGTTTCTGTTTTGGAGATTTTTAGAAAATTTGTCGAATATATTGTCATTTCAATCACCTGTTAGGGAACATCAGTGTAGATGCAGAAATGCTGCCACCCAGTGGCCGGATACAGTCATTACGCGTATTATAAAAATCCTGCACTCCAATGAAGTTTGTTACATTTATAGACAGTTTCACCAGGTTTTTAAAATCCGGAGTTTGTGTCTAAGTTACTTACATGAACTCCTTTACAGCTGTTGTATTTCTGTGATGATGCCTCTCAGCATTTTCAGACAAACTCACCGTAGTCAAACACATGCAAATGTCTCATGAACCAACACAAACCCACAGTGGACATTTCAATAAATCGGTTTCATGCAGTAACAGCAACAAAGAAAAGTTGATTTAAAATATATTTAAGTAGGCTTCTTTTCTTAACCTTTAAAGATTTCTGCTTCAGATTCTCTCAAGTGTTGTTTTGGTTCTTTCAGCAGACTGTTTGTTGTTTTACTGAAAGACAGTAAACTAAACCATCATGCCATTATGCCTTTAAAGGCAGTAGTGCCGTGTAGTGTTTGGAAACACTGCCTGTTTAGGCTCTTTATTTTAGGTTATAAAAAGTTAGTGATAGAAAATGTTCAAGTGTTGAGAGTTAATCTTTAGATCCAACTATGGTCTGATTCCACTGTGGGGCAAAAGACTAAACTAGCTGGTATTTTACTTCTTTAAGTATTTAAGCTTGTATAAATGTCTGATGTTTTAATGTGTAGTCTCAAAAAAAAAGAAAAAAAAAAAAAAAAGCAATGAACCAAAACACATCAGCCCAGGCACATTGTGGACAATTTTATTGTTCTTTTACTCATGATTTATTTTAACTGGACATTTTCTGAAAAGCACTCTTGAGTGATTGTGTAACAGACAAATAGAAAATTCATTTCCCATAGAAATAGCAAAAAGTAACACAGTGCATGTCGTAACGATAGTTAATACTCGGATAAGTCAGACTGTACATTACAATTCACATTATGTCTATAAGCTAAACATCCAGATAATATAGAAACTGTGTGCACAACTTTCAGTACATTTATGACTATGATCAACTGAGAAATGTGAAGGTAAGGAAAAAGCGAAACTGATATTTGACGGTTTCTGTGGAAACACATTTCAGCTTTTTGACAAGAAACCGAAACACAACCAGACTTTTCTTCATACATGTGGTTTATGCAAAACAAAATGTTTTAAGAGAGAAACTATGGCCAAAAGTGCTCCAGATCAGTCAGCAAGCATGTGGTTATTCTGATGAAACATCGCGCTGTGTCTTACATAATTACAACATGCGGAGCAAACATTAGAACAGAACTGGGCGGTGGTGGCGCAAACTACCACTTTATCTACAGTATAAACACATTTCCATCTCAGGGTGTTGCTTAAATATATGTCAAGGCAGAGTTTTCCATCTCAGCCTTTTTTTTTCTTAAATGACTGAACTGAACTGAATTGGTTGAACATCTGTGTTATGGTTTTCACATTCAAAAGATAATATAGTGCCTGTTGGGCTCCAGAAGAAACAAAAATCATAATTTTTATTGTTCATGAGCTGCTTTCAAATATGAAATCTGCTACTTTTTAAACAAACACTTAACTTATAGTTTACCGGGTACCTTTTTAATGCTTTTTACAGTTTTTAGACACTTTAATTTTTCTAAGTGTTTGAACCACCTCATATGAAATTTAATCAAAATTGCACAATATAAATGTGTTTGATCAAAATGAGTTTTCCCCGTCTCCTATTTGGAAAACATTTAAACGGAAAAGGAAACTCATCCCGCTCATCTCCAGATCTATTCCTGTAGCTTTCGTTCTGACAGCTCCTGCAGGAAACTGTTCCCACTCTGTCAGAATCACTCCATCAGGTCATCAGCGGGAGTTTGGGAAAAAAACAAAACAAAAAAAAAACTATAATTGAGGTATTTCACACATCAACTACTCTTGTCAACATGCACTAACTTGTATTTAAATCACTTGCATTCCAGGGAATGGGTCTTGGCTGAGTCTATGCAACTTCCCTGAATTCATACTTGTGCTTTTAATTTTGCTACGCTTCAGAAAAAGTCCTGAGAATCTCCTTTGTAGAGAGCAGATGACCTTCACTTGGCACTGGAAATAATGCTTTAACTTGCTGAGAGTATAAGTGGCCATTCCTGTGATGGAGAACTGCTGCTGCAGTCCACCAGCACTTCCCACATTAGACGATGCTTTTCATGAACTGAAAAAATTTGCAAGAGATCAGAAACTGGAAATTGAAGAAGAAGAAAAAAAAAGGTGGCCTGATCGGAAGAAACTTTTTTTTTTTCCCTTGAGAGGGAAATTACAGTCCACTGTGTTCCCAAAAGAGCAACAAATTATTAAAGTACACTCTGAGGTTACATTTGTATGTACTTTTTAAATAATTTTCTGGCTCTGAGCCTTGCAGAGACTCGACAGGCGAGATTCAACCTGCAGAGCAACATGAAAGTAAAACCAACAACATGCGCCTCTATTTCTGCGTTTCAGTTGTTGCGTCTGTAGCTTCCCTCCATCTGCAGCCTACTCGTTTTTCCAGTCCTCAGTCATTTTCCCTTCCATAACACGGCGTGCCACAGCTGTCTGCGACAGACATCTTCAGATGACAGTAAACAGAAAGCTGTGAAAAGGCGGCGGCGGTGCCGGCGCCGGCGGCTGCAGCAGCAGCTTCTTCCTCTCTGCTTCCTCCTCCTCGGTCTCACCCCGTCGCCTGATTCATGAATTCACAGCTTGTTTGTGCCAGATCTTGTGCGACTGTCCACACGCTCATGTTGCAACAATGAAGTCAGACAGAAAGGAGACGAGGATTTCACCACAGGGAAATTTCCTCCAGACTGAGATAAGACCCCTAATTAAACACAAGAACTGAGCAACTGTGGGATTTAAAATTGTCCCTACTTCAAACGAAAGGCGTAACATTTACTTGGACTTTATCAGTAATGAAGTATTAAGTACTGTTTGGCTGTGTAATAGAACATATCTTTGATCTTGCATTTTGTACAGATTTAATGGTAATGCCTTTATTGGAAATCTATTCACGGACATAATCTATTAAAGTGTAGATAAAGAAAAGCAGTGTGCTACATTTAAAATAGAAATTGTAATATGAAATGTTCATAGTTATTGAGGGTGCTCATTCTCAATCGATGCGACAGTGATGATAAAATAGAAGTATAACGGTTGATGTGACTCTGAAGCTTTCATGTTTAACTGGAATGTCAATGTGTCCCTATAAATATCCATCTCTCATCATTGCACAACACAGACTCCATGCTTCAACTCATGACGCGAGCCCACACTGAATGACCTTCAGAGACGGACCATTGTTCAGATGTCTCTGAGTCATGGAGGGGGTGGACGGCGGGGGCCGTTTCCATTCATCAGCACTGATCTGCCTGCGTCTGTTGCTCCACGACACCGGTCATCTGCTTCAGCTCGTCCTCGGCGTGGTCCTGCCGGGGCGGGGCCTCCTCGTCCTCCACACCCAGCTCCCACAGCGAGCTGCTCGGCTCCACTGTGACACAGCGCAGCAGGGCGGCTGAGCGCTTCCTGAAGTTCCTGCACAGACCGAGGTAGAGAAGAGGCCTGACGCAAGCGTGAGCGCAGCCCAAGACCGTGGTGGCCAGGAGCGCCGTCTTTAAATATTCGTCTCGGGGTTTCCTGGGGTCGCCGGTGAGGGTGTCCACGATGAGCGTGAAGTTGTACGGCATCCAGCAGAGAAAGAACGCCCCCACCAGGGGCAGGATGAGCATGGCGGCCCTCTGCTGCCGGAGAGCTTTACAGCTGCACTGCAGGCGCAGCAGGACGGAGGCGCAGCAGAAGATCAGCACGGCCGCCGGCAGCGTGAAGCCCACTACGTGGTGGAACGCGCGTGACGCTCTGTGAGCAGAGCCGGGGTAGCTGTGAACGCACGCCATTTTCTTCTCGCTCGCTTGTTCACTGGCCTCCAGGAGGAAAGAGTCAGGGATGGTGAGGAGCAGGGAGAGGAGCCACGCCGACACGCAGGCGGCGTGAACCGACCAGGGCTTCCTGTGGGAGAACACCTGCGTGGCGTGGACGGTGGACAGGTAGTGATCCAGACTGATGCACACCAGCAGGAAGATCCCACAGAAGAAGTTCACCTGTGGACAAGAAAAGGGATAATGGGTTCAGAAAAGATAAAAAAAAAAAAAAGCAGAATGACAACAATAAATCTATCCATCTTTGCCACTTGTTACATGCCTCTCGTGTATTCCAAGCAAAAAAGCACAGCTATCTGAAACCAGGTTGCACCTTTCTGCTGATAAACCTTCCACTTTGATCCAACAAGGATCCTCTGATTATTTTTTTTTCTTTTACTGCACAGGAGATACAATTAATGTCTCCAGCATAGTCATAAAAGCTCCTTCACCACAGCCTGGGGACTGAAAAGATGTAAAAACACACATGTCCTTCATGAGCTGCCAAGTCCTGCATAGTAATAATGAAACTCAAACTGTTCTGAACACACGTGCGCTTTCAGGAGAGTGACACTGGAATTTATGGCTGAATACCAACTCCCTGTGTTATCACAGTCCAGGATTTAGTTGAGGTCTACTGGGATCTATGGAGAAGAAATCTTTATATTACACCACACAAATGTGGAACCAGTTATTCTGTGCTTTTCTATACAGAGCAGCGTTCCTCAAACTTTTAATATTGCGAAAGACTGGAGAAAATGTTGATCTCTCCCAAGTGACGCTGCTATACCCTACTGGAACAGAAAACAACAGAAACATCGTGTTCACTCCTAAATCTGAGGATTATGCATTGAAGGTTTCTGCCAGTCATTGTCACACTGCTCGATAAGAGACACTCGAACTCATCTTCATTGACTTCTTTAGCTTCAACAAAAAAAAAAAACAAAAAAAAAAAAAACAGCGAGCCACAAGCAGAGCACATGCATGCAGGAGAGCTGAAATTTGAGATGACATGAAATGAAAAATTGTCCTAAATTTCACTTCTCCTCCGGGTGAGCCCTTCCTTTTCCTTCTCACGCTTCTCAGAAAGTCTTAAATGCTGTTCTGGGAAGTGTCTTGTTAAACAGTGACACTGTGCGCGGCGCCGGCCTTCTCTTGCTTAAGAAGCCTCTGATGGCCTGAAGCCAAACGCAAGTCATTCAGAAACCCCATTTATCACAGCTGCAAAGAGAACATCTTGCTTTCACTTTCTGCCTTCGCCTCTTCCACTGAACAGTAGATACTCACATTGAAAACAGCTCCGCAGATTTTGGTGCATAGTCCACTTTGGGCAACCTGCGCAGCCCTCAAGGGCAGCGAGACCAGCAGGAGGACGTCTGCTATCCCCAGGTGGAGTATCAGAGTGTCTGATACCCTCCATGACCGTCTCCTCTGAGCCAGAACTGCCAGGAGGAGTATATTCCCCAGCAGACCCACAACCAGGACCAGGGAGTACACCACGGGGATCCACACCGGTTTGCTGCTTTTTGGGTCAAATTCTTCTTCATACACGTAGTCCTCATCGTAGTCAAAGGAGGAGTTTTGACGAAATAATCCATCAAGCTCCACGTCGATGCTCTGTGAAGATACAAACATGTTGGACTCAGAGAGGATTAGAAAATGCTGCTCTGTCTGAGAGAGGGGAAAAAAACAATCAAAGTTCTCTTTCTCTCTGCGCACTATCAGTGAGAGGAAATTCCTCCATCTCCCCCTCTGCCCTTTGTTGAATCCACTTGGGGTTTTGTGGGGTTTTACCGCTCACATGGTGCCAAGTCACCAGATGAGGCAACAGTGGAGTAGGTTTGAACGGAAAGCCCAGTCACTCACACACACACACACACACACACACACACACACACACACACACACAACTGATGCATCATCTTAGGGTGTGTGGGCTGTGAACTGTTGATTCTTATTTAGTCGTGGTGGCAAGGCTCCACCAGCTCCCACCATAATAAAAATTATTGATTAACAGTCAGAACTCATTCAAATCAATATTTAATTAGAGAACACTTTTCCTACAATAAAAGCAACACAAAGTGCTCCACAGCATCCAAAAACATCACAGCTACACATACATGCGCACAAATTAACACACACTAACACACTCTCACCACTTACAGTAGAGTAACATGGCATGGATGGCCCTAAAAGGTCATGGGAAACGCTGCCATTGGGGCCGTCCACACTGGGAGCAGTCACAGAACCACGGAGGGTTTCCAGAAAACCTGATTAAACCCCCAGTATGGAGAGCCCCTCTAAGGAAACACTGGGGGCAAAAAAATAACCTTTAAAATATAAGATATATTAAAAGGCCTGATGTAGGCTGAATAAAATAAATTAAAAATACTTGATGAAATCATTAAATGATGATAAAAACGTAAGAAGAATGTAAAAAGGTCAGGTAAAAGCCTGATTAAAAAGGTGAATGTTTAACCCCCTTCTAAAAATATCAACAGTCTCTCTCTGCGGTCCTGAGGTTCTCTGGCAGACTGTTCTGCTGGCGGAGGCCATCGTGGTTAAAAAAGCACCTCACTGTGGGTTGTTCTTCCACCTTTTGGTCACATTACCACGACCAGAGGACTTCAGGCCCCGCAGGGGTTGATATGGTAAAAACAGATCAGATAAATAAGAGGGTGCATTAAAACTAGTAAAAGAACCTTCAAATCCTTCCTGAAGCACAGGAGGAGACACTGCAACAACTTTAAAATTCACTGCCATCCGTGACTTGATGTATGAAATACACACAAATAAAAGGGTTTCTATTGGCCCTGAGTCATCAGGAGACACGGCGCTGTTCAGCTGAGTGTCATCAGCGTAACTATGGAAACTGATACCGTGTCTCATGTTGAGGTTAAAAAGAATGGGGCCTAAAAATAAGCCTTGGGGAACCCCACACCTAATTTCATGGCTTCCGAAGGAACATGCATCCATACTTACATAAAAACATTGATCCGTGAGATAAGAACTGAACCAGTTAAGAATAGTACCAGCGAGGCCCACCAGGTGACTCAGTCTGTTTATTAAAATGTGATGATCTACTGTGTTGAAAGCGGCAATCAGACCCAGTGGAACCAACACTGTGAGTTTTTAATTGTCTAAATTCCACCTGATGTCATTACAGGTCAGAAGTTATTAAAAACACTGAGGACTAAACTGCTCTACTTCAGAAGGAGCTTCATCACCGCAGTTTTCGAGGCAGTGGGGAAGACACTCGTCTGAAGGGAGGAATTCACATTTAAAAACTGTTCCTCAAAGAAACCATAGAATGATTTTAAAAGTGATGTGGGAATGTGGTTTTACTCAAGAGAAAACTTGACCAAGAGACCTTCATCAACCAGGTCAAAAGTCTCCAGTGTTTCCTCAGACATGGACAACAGTTCAGCTGTGTTCGCTGATAAAACCTGTTGGAGTAAAAGACTCATCCTGATGTTCATGACTTTAGTTCTGAAGTGGTCTGCAAAATTTTCGCAAAATGCATCTGTCGACGCCTTAAATGTTTTATTAAAATTGGTGCCTGTTGAATTGTCAAAGGTGGAGAAGAGGAACCCGGGGTTGTTTTATAGTCTGTGATAACTTGAGAGAAATGGGAAGTTCCTGCCTGTTTGACTGCATTATTGTAAATTTTGAGTTGTTGACGTAACATCTTATAGTGTACATTTAATTTACATTTCCTCCATCTCATTCCAGCATTCCTACGGTTTCTTTTGGATGTATTGATTGTGTCTTCTTTCTCACAGACGTATCTGTTTTCTTCTTATTGATTTGGTTGAAAGTGGAGCTTCTGAGTCCAGAGTCAAGCCTAGTGTACTGTTAGAATGATCAACAATAAAATCACAGGGAGCAGATAAAATTTGAGAATGAGTTCTCTGTAAAATAATAAAATTTGCAGCCACTGCAGAAGTTGGAAAAACATTTAAACATTTAAAGTTTAATATTTTTTTTAAAAAAAGGAAAATGCTTAGAAAACAGTCCAAATATATTCCAATTTAAATGTGTATATAAAAACCATTTAATGCCTTTAATGATGATCTGTAAAGATAATACTGGATTTTAAATGTGGCTGAATATTACGAGGCACTCTGCACCGTGCAATGCTCTGAAGATCACCCTTCAGGTTCAACGTATCAGCTTCCTCAAGTCTCTATCTTCATGTAGCTGAAGTGGAAGCAGATCTTGCAGTGTCATTTCTAATCGCCGCCCGCAGAAAGCTGAACTCTTGGCACCCTCTGTGCCCCCTCTGCCCCCTGAATCTGTGGATCCGACCCTGATCGCACACGCAACGATAAGAGACAGCTTGCACAGACAAATATACATCATGCAGCAGGGTTTGTGAGGCTTCTACACAGGAAAAACGACAGGAAATGAAATTTATGAGCAATTTAAAGTAAATGGTAACACACTACATGTGAAGTTTAAAATAAACTATAATAAGGCGGCAAAAATCACAAACAAAGGAACAAAAAGGAACAAAAAGAGGGTCTGCTTACCGCGTTCCTATGCATGTTGTCAGGTGCAATTCGTGGGAACAACGAGCTTTCTGTGGAGTGAACAGATGAGACTAAACGCGGTGTAAACACCGCAACTCGCGCACATCTGCTGCGCGCGCTGACCGATAACGACGCAGCTGTCTACCGCCTGTCAAACTTCTTCACTCCGTCTGAGCGCAAACTTCAGACAAGCAAGGCTGCAGATACTGGAGACTCGCGTGTTTCAGCAGACTGAGGAGGAATCCTAAAAACAGAGAAACCACCAGAGGAAACACCACCCAACTAAAAAAAAAAAAAAAAAAAACGCGCAGAGAAGCGCTGCGCTCAACCTGTTGGTGGTTTTCTTAATCCGGACTCCTTTCTGCTCGGACTCGAACCTCCCACACGCCCCCATCGCACTTTAAAAGCCCTCGTTTAACACATTAGGTTGTTTGTGGTAACCAAATGTCACATCATCACGCTCTCACAGTATCGCCTCTCCGATCTGCCAACAACCTGAAAACCTGCTTTTACCGGTTGTCGTTCTTTCAAAGTAAAATCCTCAGAGCAAATCTGCTGCATCGTGTGCGGAAACAAGTCCACATAAACAAAGACTATGGACTTTTGATGCATTTCAGAGAGCACAGATACGATTTAATACTGTACATTTTGTGATTTAAGCACTTTAAATTCAAACGACGCGTTTTATTTTGAAGGGAGCGTGGAGGCGTTTCCGTGCCGCGTGCGTGGCTTTACAGTGAGTAACGCACTGAGCCGGACACAAAGAAACAAAGGCTGCACTGACACACGCTCTCCGCTAGATGGCGGTGAGATGTTTGTGTGATTGAAGTGGAACCGCTTCTGAAAATAAACACGCCGCGCAGCGAGTCGACAGCATGTGGAGAGAGCGGCGCGCTGCAGACACACGACACTTCTCCTCTCTCACGGTCTATCTCCAGTCGATGGCAGGGAAAGCAGACCACCTGGCACACCAATTAACCTCATACCTGTTGTGCCCAGAGGAGGCCCGTGCACACATGGGAAGAACATGCAAACTTCACACTGAGAGGCCCACATTTCAACCCACAACCCTCTCTCTGTGAGGCAAGAGAGCAAACCACTGTATTTAATCACGAATATAACCACTTTCATGCTTGTCTATCAACTAAAAGCTCACTTCATGTTTATCCAGCATCCCACAAATCTACTATACCTGCAGGGGTAAAGTGTTTGCACTGTACTTGACAGTGACAATACTGAAAAAGTTTTATTCTGTTGTGGATTTCACTGTGTGAAATATTTTAAGATTTTATAGAACTTCATGGATTTACGGGCACTTTATCATGGGCGGTTATTGAACTTTACAAGCTCGGATTACAGGACTTCCTGTGCTATCTATAAACTATTATCTATAAAAATAGCATTACAAAAAATATGTGAAAAAAATCTACACTACTACCTTGAAAAGCTGAAATTCAGTAATTACACCAAATTTAATTATTCTCCTAAAACGAATATGTTAGTAATATACAGTGGTTTGCAAAGGAAGTGATACCCCTTGATTTTTTTTTTTTTTTACATTTTGTTTCATTAAAACAACAAATATAAATGTATTGGGATTTGATTCGATTTGATAGACACTGACCGCTACTGGTGAGAATGAGTATCGCCCTTGGATTGTTGTGAAAAGCAGGTAAGGAGTGGCACACACACGGCCTTTTAACTAATCATTCTGGACATGAGATGAACTGACTTCATGTCCAGGCTGCCACATAGAGACTCCAGCTCGGTCAGTCAGATTAGATGGAGAGCATCTGTGGACAGTTGTTTCCAAGTTATGCTAGAGATTTTAACTTAGATGGCAACACTTTGCACAAAGACATTCAAAGCTTTGAACACAATTATTTACATTTACATTTGTGGTTGTAATGTGACAATGTGAAGAAAATTTCCAGGGGGATGAATACTTTTGCAAGCCACTGTATCTGCAGGATTGCTGAAAAGAGGATGTGAAATCAGCTGCAGCATGCTGGTTGGTCAATATAGCTGTTCACGAATTAAAGTTGTAAATGTGAAGAAAAATCTTAACAATTAACACAGAAATGAACAAAAAGGTGACAACAGGCAGTGTCCATTAGATGGCACTGCAGTTATGCAGACTGGCAGGCTCACTCCTGTGTGTTAATAGAACAAAGTACAACGTAAACACCACAACCCTACATCTGGATACATGCTCCAAATGAACTGAGAAATTCTTTTATTTTCCCAAGGTGGCAGGAACCAAGTCATTTATTACCTGGATATTTTATACTTCACCAGAAACTCAAGTGCAGAACAAATAGAGTGGAAAGAAGAACAAGAAGAAGAAGAAGAAGAAGAAAAAAACAATGCTCAAAGGTTGAATGCTTGTTTTTTTCTGTATTAGCCGATCGAGTTTCTTACTAATCTCACAAAAGCTTGGTGAATTGTGGCAAATAACCTGAATGGACCTCCAAACCAGCGCCGTGGGAAAAGAAAGATACCATTCTTTTCTGACAATGCTCGAAATAAAAACTTAATTGTTTGGCCTGGCTGGGTGTGTACAGATCAAACTCACAAGTTCAGAAATACTTCCAACACTTGCTCCAGTGTATTCTGCCTATGCCCAAAGGCAGCCCTTGGACCGGCATGGCATTCCTGCAGTCCTGAGCTGAATAAAGTGTTTATCAGAGATGAAACATGTCAGGATGGTTTCTGTCACAGGGTCATGATTTGGACTGATCAGCTCGAGATCACGTCACATCACATTCCCACCTCCTGCTTTTCATAAGCATGTCTAGCTGTACTGAAATAGTGCTACAGTTTTGCTTTTATAAAGCTAAAAGTCTTGACGTAGTAGGTGAGAAAAAAATGCATCATCTGCTGCCATTTGGTTTTTGTTGATTCATTAAACAAACTTCAAACATTGCTGCCTTTTGCAGAAAGACACGAGCAAATTGCTAAAACTAGGAAAAACACAGGAGGTCGACATTCAACACAAGGAGCTTTGTTTTTATTTCAAAATATTTAATAGAAAAACTTCGACTGTCAAAAGGAAGCTGAGCTTTATCGTAACACATGGAGCTCAGAGTGAGTAATTTCCTGTTTTGCAGTGCGTAGTACAACTTCAAGCACACATCCGAAAGAAAAAGTTTATACACATCATTAAAAAATATTCATAAAAAAACACAACCACTCTTTCAATCAAGACATTCCCACCCCAGCTTTATAAACTGAAAATCATTTCCTGCTTGCTATTATCTCCACTGAGCATAAAGGAGTGAGATGTGAGTCATAGTTTAAGCTCCTGACTGCTTAACAAGTCTGCAGAAATAAAGCTGTTTCACAAGATCTGACCTATGGACACAAAAAAACAACACACTCTCACTGAAAGTGCTGTGACAGAATCAGAAATAAGAATATGGCAGTGTGTTTTATGCTTCGCACCCCAACATTTAATGATTTCACAGTGAGACTTCATCATAAAGAACTGTGTAAGCACCAACGTGAGACAAACAGATCAGGAACCTGATTATTCTGAGAACATTGGATTCAACAAACGTTTTTTTGTTTTTTGTTTTTTTCTGGCTGTCTCCCTCCTCACAAACAAAAGCACTCATAAACTTTCTCGTTTCACATGTTACAACACCATGACAGAGTAGGAGGTATTCTCAGTCTCTGCAAAGCTGGAGGAGCCGGTGGTCCTTCTGGAACTCCTCTGGCTCCAGCCGTTCATTCCCAGCCAGCCTCTCTGTCCCAGCACCCCTTTGCACATCCTGACCAGCTCCCTCCTGAATTTCACCCCGACAAATCCGTACAGCAGAGGGTTGAGGGCGCAGTGCGAGAGGCCCACGCTCTCGGTGATCAGAGTCCCGATGTCCACCACGCGGCCGAACTGGCAGCCCCCGGCCACCACTTTGAGCTGGTGCAGGCTGTCCGCCAGCTGGAAGCAGCTGTACGGAGCCCAGCAGACGACGAACACCGACACCAGGGACACGATGAGGCGGAGGGACTTGCGCTTCTGCCGGCGGCTGGCGTTGCACAGGGACCTGAAGATCTGGATGTAGCAGTAGAGCATGATCAGCAGGGGAACCCCGAAGCCCAGGATCACGCTGAGCAGCTGCAGCCCGCCCTGCCACTGCGCCGAGCTGTCCGTGAACCACAGCTGGCACAGCGGCCCCCGCGTCTGGCCCACCGTGTGCACCTCCACCACCTGCTTGAAGGCGATGTCCACTCCGCTCAGGCCCAAGCAAACCATCCAGATGACGGCGCAGGCGAACTGAGCGTGGCAGGTGTTTCGCTTCCAGCCCGAGCTGACGGCGTGCACGATGGCCAGGTACCGGTCGAAGCTGATGCAGGCCAGGAAGAGGATGCCGCTGTACCGGTTCAGGGAGAAGAGGGCTCCGGAGATCTTGCAGAGGGCCACGCCGAACACCCAGTGGTGAGCCCACTGCACCGCGAAGAGGGGCAGCGTGAAGGCCAGCAGGAGGTCGGAGATCGCCAGGTGGAGGAGGAAGGTGTCTGTCAGAGAGAAGGCGCAGGCGCCGCCGCTCTGAGAGTTTCTGTAACGCCTGATCACACAGAGCACCAGCACGTTGCCAACGACAGCCAAGAAGAACACCAGGCTGTACACGATGGGGGAGTACTTCTCTGCAAAAACGTAGATGTCTTCTTGTAAGCACGGGGGTGCGATAGCCCCACTTGTCTCGGGAGACAGGGTGATATTCTCATCATAATCAAAAACCTAAGAAAGAAACAGAACACAAGTTATTCAAGAACTAGTTCAGTTCAAGTAAGAAGGATATTCTGAGTGAAAAAGCCAATATCATGCACTTGGATGATTGCAAAAAAGTATCCACTCACCCAGTAATCCTCAGTGGTTGGCATAACCTGGTCCATATTTACTGAGAAGAAGGAAGCAAGAGGGGCACCTGAAACCTCCGGGGGAGAAGACAATGCAGAGCTCTGCTCAAAAACACATCAGCTCAACATCCTTTTTCACAGATAATCTCTGCCACATGCTTGTCCAGATGACGGGGGTCCGAAAAAGAAGAAGTGAAAATTCAGGAACCGAATCCTCACACATTCGAGGCAGACGCAAGCCTCGCTGTTGTGGGAATCGATGACTGTTTCACGAAAATTGTGACATATATTTTTAAAACAAGTCGGCAGCCAGTTATAAACAGTAGCAGACGGTGTGTGACTGTGTCCTCTGAAAATATGACGATTTCAGGTGCATCATAAAGTTCAGCATAAAGAGTGCTTGGATATGTACATATATAGAAAATGAACTTCAAAATGTGTGGTTTTATCCCTTAAGGAGCACAAAATAGGTTTTGACAAAAAAAATACCTCATAACTGATGGAGAAGTGAAAGTGCTTGTTTGACAGGAATTTTACCAGCGCCACTATGTTTTTCTTCAAAATCTTATTTTTTTCAAATATGAAACATCTTGACCGACATTAAAACACTGACTTATGAACTTTCTGCAGGATTTTTTTTTTCTGCATAACAAGACAAGTTTTGCAAATCTCAAACATTCGGAAACAACTAAAAACAAACATTTCGTTATCAGCAACTCTAAAAATGTTAGAATTTGCCAAATGAAAATGAAAATTTTGTACTGTGCAACAAAGAGGAAAAGACACAAACTAGAGTGTTGCTGCAGGGCTTACTGAGAGCATTTTGTGATGGGATACTGTCAACAGGAAGTCAAACACTTATCGACAAGAGATAAACTTACACGGCATGAAAAACAGACTGAGAGATAATTATGAACATTACCTGCTTGATCATCTGAGAACTGCTGGATTTTGAGGGACGTTCCACATGGAGCAGATTAAAAAAAGACAGATTTCTATTAATTTCACCTGGAAATGGTGATCTTATTACTGAGATCTCACCCTTTTCTGCAGATTCCACAAATATACTTTAACTCTTTCCAGTGCACTCATGGAAAAACACTGAACCTGGTTAACATGGCTAAAACTTTTTTATGCATTTACAGAAATCAGTAAGAAAAACCATACATATTTTATGTGTTTACATCTTTAAAATCTATAAACTAAAAATAGATACAGAATAAATACATGCACTACGCAATACTCGTGTCATACAATATAATGTCTTACTTGTAACAAAGTAGTCTACAGTCTTAGAAGAAAAATACAATAGTGTTGACTTTATTATTATTATGGGACAAATGAAGAAGTGCAACAGAAATATCACGTTTGTTCACTGATTCTAGAAATCTTGCGCTTATCTAAATGTCCAGTGCCATTTTTATTCTGTGAATAATTCTAGTTATAGAGGAAGAAATGCAGAAGTTACCAAATCTGACTGCTTCAAAGGAGTAACAGGTAATCTGATTCAGAACTACACAAATAAAATAAGGTTCAGATCTGGTTAAAACAATGATACTTCAGCAGGTGCTGACATGATTCAGGGCAATGAGTCAGAAACCAGACCAGATACGTGACGGATTGAATTCTGTCTCAGTGTTATTTTCAGTGTGGAAAACAACCAAAACAAGGAATCTGTGAGGAACTGAACGCTGTTGAGGTTACTTCTGTCTCAACCGAGGGTCGTCTGCTGAATTTTATTGTGTAATATCACAGATGTTTTGTCTACTTTTGGTTTTGTTTGAATGACTTTCATGAGGATTCATTTTTTTTAAAAAGTTATATTGTTGCACACAAATCTTTATGAATCTTAACTTTAGAGCGGGTCACAGCTTCCTGACATCTGCTCCCAAACATCTAGTTTTAGCTCTGATAAAACCCTTGTTTTATCAGACTCAGTTAGAATCAATTTTTTTTTCCACTGTAAATTTATTGTTCTGACATTCTGTTGTAGACTGAGGGAAGACATTAATCTTGTCTTGCACATTGTTAAAAAAAAAAAAAAGATCCTCTTAGTGACCTCTAGTGGACTGAATATGTAACAAGGTCAAACTTGAACACTGAGACAAATATTTGACTAACAATGAAAGAAACATTCGTGAGTTACACAATAAACACTTATGGTTGATTCAAAGAAATCAAGTCACTGAAATTCATTTTTTTTAAAAAATATATACCAGTTACAAAGGACATTAACTCACTTAAACTTTAAAACCCCAAAGACAGGTACTTTTAAGCAGTGATGGGAGTAACTGCGTTAAAATAAACGGTGGAACTAACAGCGTTGCTATTTTCAGTAACAAGTAACCTGAAGAATTACTTTTCTCAACATTACAACGCCAATACCCTTACTGGCAATAATATGTGGTGCAGTTTCGTTAGTATAATTCACCACTTTCAGGTGGTTTTTGCTCTGCTGGAGTCCAGCCGAGCCGAGCGTGAAGTTTGTGGACAGAAAGAAGAACCATATTGGTGCAAAGTGCATCACATGAGAGCCACAGAAAGAGCCCTGGTCATTCTTTTAAATCGAAGTGGAGACATCTGTTGATATATATCTATGTCAATGATTGTAGAAATGCTATCGACACTTCCAAATGAAATGTGATTGGTGTATTGTCTCATATATTGTCTCACACAGCAGTATTTGAATTTCGATTAATGTCTTGTTTCCTGTTCCTGCCATTTATTCTGTCAAGTGTCCATTTATTTCATTTATCTATTTCATTTATATTCATATATCCAGTTTTATGATAAATAAACTTGCATCTTAAAGTTTCATTAAGAGGGGATCCAAATTCTTTGACATATTTAAACATTTTTTTTTTTACCGTTGTTTGTCAAAGTACATGGAACAGCAGAAATCGTTAAATCGTTTTTTAACCCAATGCCAGAGATCATGTTTGGGAATTGTAATGCATAATTACGTACACAAAATGCATGATTTAGTCAGATTTTTCCCCTCTAACAGAATCCTGCAAGGCATTTAATAAATGAATTCAAAAATATCAACAGCAGAGTACACACACTCAGCAGCCACGTCATTAGGTAAACCTATTCAAAGTTGTTCATGCAGTTGGCTAATCCGCTAACTTGGCAGGAAGTTAATGTATTGAGGCGTTTCAGGCATGTTCACAATGAACCGCTGGAGTTCACACTGAGCATAATGTGGAAGAAAGGTGATTTAAGTGTCCTTGAATGTGACATGGCTGCTGACGCCAAACGGGTCTGAATGTGGGTAAAAACTGACTTGATGGTAACAAGTGAGACATTGAAAAAGAGGAAGGCTGCGAATGGTCAGCACTGCCTGAGTTTTATTTTCAGAAAGGTTGTTGTTGATAGCCTGTCTGTCATTTACAAGTGACACAATAAGTTGTAGTTGTTGGCAAATTCAACAATTTGATAATTTTACATTTATTCAGCCATTTTTTTCCCATGATATTGACTTTATCAATACTCAAAAGTTCTGACTACCTCTGTGTATTGTGTGTGGTTCAGAGGAGCCAGACACTGGTGGAGGTGGAACAGAAGCTCATCTTGATTCCCAACAAATAAAAGCCAAAAATCTAAATAACCCAAAAAACAATGTCCACAAGCTCATAGTGGAGCCACAAAGAGATGCTGGAAATTCTAAACACGGGAACAAAAAGACAGGAACACAGACGGAGGTGCTGCCCGCACAGGAACCGAGAGCCACAGACTGATCAACAACAGGAAGTTGAAGGCACGATGAGGTGAAAGACATCAGGGCGGAGAGCAGCAATCTAACAAGAGGAGGGGAAGGCAAGGAGCAACAAAGGTGATAATCCAGTGGCTGTGGACCTTTTGTCACCAAAAACAATTATATCTGCAAAAAAACATGAGCCTGTCTTTACCTTTACATGTAAAAAAATCACATTATTAAACCCTGCCGGTTCCAGCACCCCAGCCTGGAATGGGATTAGGCAGTACTGAAGATGAATGGACCATCAAACCAAAGCTTCTGTGCTCTGCTTCAGTTGCAGTTTTGGCTGAAACGGGTCTCATCCATCATCCACCTCTAAAAAAGCACCCTGCGTAGTCAAATCCACCGCAGTCCACAATACTGTCGGTGTGACTTAAAGCATTAGGAAACACTTGTTGTGTCTCACCTCCGTTGTGCTCATGAGCATGCCGCACACCTAAACTGTATGTCAGCGCCAAGCCTTCCTCCTATCACCACACACCTGTGCATTAGCATGGCTGCTGACATTTGACTCACATTTTTCAATGAACACAGCTGGTCCCCACAGTGAACACACACTCACCACGCCCGCTCTAAATGTAAAGGCTGGTTAATTAGTTGCCGGAACACAAATACGCACAATCCAGCCTCTTGAGTTTCCGATGACTTTCTGCTGGTTAAAACGGCCTCACATTTAGGTGCACCCTTTTAAAAATGAGTGATACACCTTGAAACTAAACATTAGAGCTTTTTTCTCTATGTGATGGTAAATGTTTGCAATGTTACATCATCATAATAAGGCTCAAGCCTCACGCTGGGTATAAGAGGCACGACCAGGTCCGAGTCTTCCTACTGTTGGATTTCGACTGTGAACATCCTCGAGAATCAACAGGGTTTTTTTTCCGGAGCCACCATATTTTAGTTTCAGAAGGTAGGATGATCAAAACTAACTGAACCGAGTTCTTCCAGCAGTCTTCTGGTAATTGTCACACTTCAGCTTGTGAAACAATAGGAGTGACCGGCTTATGGTTGAATGTGGGGTCTGCAGGTCTGACAGGAATGACTGCTGCAAGAGGAAGGCTCAAAATTGAAAGACTGTTGATAATATTGGGTCTTTTTCAAGTTTGACATGTTTCTGTTTTCTATGCTTGCAGCCATGGCGTTCCCCTCAAATCCGATCAGCTCTCAGCCGCAGGCGTACAATGTGTCGTCTGGACCATCAGACTGGAATTCAAATGTTTGCGACTGCTGCGACGACTGCGGCGTCTGTACGCGACTTTTTCTGGCTGTGAAAGCAAGCTGAACTTTTACAACTGTGCGAAGCGCATTTCGTTGAAACGAAGCATTTCTCCCATCTGCAGGTCTTTGTGCGGCGTTCGTTCCCTGCATCCTGGCTTGCAATGTGGCTCAGAACCATGGGGAGAGCTGCTGTCTGCCGTGCCTTCCTGGAGCCATGATCGCTTTGAGGACAAGCATCCGACACAGATACAAGATTGATGTAAGCGCTCACAGCAGAAAAACGGATGGACGCATGATGAGATTTTACAGTTATGACAATCCGATGTTTCTGCTTGTGCTTTTCCCACAGGGGTCAGTGTGTGGCGACTGGCTGGTCATGGCCTGCCTGCCTCTGTGCGGACTGTGTCAGATGGCACGCGAGCAGAAAATGAGAGAGTGAAAAAGGGTCGAGGATGATTTTTAAGTTGTGAAAGCAAAATGATGCATGATTTGCCATATTTGACAAGAAAGTAACGACAGTCTGATATTTATGCAGAATTTTTTTGTTGTAATTATGCTTCCATGTATTTATGTTCCTAAAGAACTGGAATTTCCCAAATACTTGCAAGTCTCTAATGCTAACATCTGTAAATGCCATCAAATTTTGTCATTAGATGTTTATTTCCCTTTTGTTTTCATCACTGATCAATAACTCTGTGCAGGTGGACACTGCTTGTTAAGAGAAAATCCATACTGTTAACTGTCCATGTATTAAAATGCAGCGTTGTTTACACTGAAATATACTGCTTTTGCTGGACACATCTTTTAAAATGACAATCTAAGATCTGATTGTCAAAGGGCAAGGGACTAGACTATAATTTGCTCAAAGCTTTGCTTTTCTCAATTGTCTTTTACTTAAAAAAAAGAATCTCAGCATGGCAGACGGTGCTTCTCCTTCTCTGATTTCTTGTCCAGCTGAGGTCCGTTCACTCAAATCTCAGTTGTGATTGTCTCAGTGCACTTTGATGAGAATGGGTTTTTGATCAGTATCTTGTAAAAGATCTCAAATTAACTGAGGCAGCTCAATAGCATGAATTATTGGGGTTGCATGAACTGAATGTAAAAATAAATTAGCAGAGATTTACTGCAATGGTGACTTTGTAATTTACACACTTTTACACTGCTACACTTTACACACTATTTATTGACCTCCACACAATTTCTTTTTGGCACAAATATGCTTACGGTACCTTGTACCTGTTTATTTTTCTTGAAAATAATTTATTTGTTTTATGTTTGATTAGCTATGAACACTGGAAGCAAAAGCACTACAATAAAATCATTTGGAGTGTCAGTCTTGTGATTTGTTCGTGGGCTGGAACTGTATTTAAAAAAAAAAAGGAAGCGTCAACTGCTCCCATGTTCCTCTTTAAAGATTCTTGATGGTAGTGGACCCAAAACTCTGCCAGAGAGCAAGGTGAGCTGAACGGCATTCCTTTGAACAGGTAAGACTTTCAGGAGGTAATTAAATTGACGTTACATTTGATAACACATTTTAAAAATGTAGTGATTAAACACGTTTTGTAAGAACGTATTGAACACTGAATTGTGAATTGTTAATATTTTACAGCTAAGTTAGACCCTGAAATAAAACACACTCTTTAAACATGTAAGAAAACTATTACAAAATCTAAGAGAGTTGTGTCTGAGTACCGTTCCTTTTGCTCGATGCTTCTCTCTTACACATCGCCATTGTTGATGAGTAAGAGAGAAGCGCTGTACCCACCTCCGTCTTGCTCGTGTGAAGACAGTTTGTCTTCATTTTACATGAATTTACAGTGCAAAGTGCCCTATAGCTTACGGCAGACAATAAAACAGTCACCCAGCAGTGACTTTGATAGATTAGGGGTAATAATGTCTTGATGAGGAACACGGACTAAAAAAGGATATGAAAATTGACTTGGAAAGGGAAACTGAACAGTAATGAATACTGCAGGAAACTGGTGGAAAGGTCGAAATGCTTCTGTGAATTTGATGAAAGAGCAAAAAAAATGAAGATGAAGCATTTTGCATGGTCATGTTGAAGATTGTGATTTTTGATTTTTCAGTATGTTTTAAATTCATTTCAATTTGATTTTACATTTCTATAGCCCGAAATACTAAACAGTCACTTAAAAGCACTTTTCAGAAGAAAAAAAAAAAAAAACATTCCACATGATTTTGAAAGGAAAAAAAAAAAAAAAAAGAGGCAGAAACCTGCAAAAGCAGGAACAGAGCTGGCTGCGTGCTGTTCTTTTGGTTTGGTTTGGGTGATAAAAGGAGAGAAAAGGATAGGACAGAGACAGAAAGCAATAAGCAAACATACTTAAATCCGGTCGCAGCAGATTGATGGAGGCAGGAGGGGCACAACAGATAGAGAGAGAGCACAGGCTAAACGAGAGACATAGAGGTCTGCTGGGATAAAATGTGACTAGCAGCCAGAATAGAATAGAGATTTATAAAACAAGGATGCAAAATTCTATTCTGGATTTAAAAGAAAGTCATTGAAGAGAGCTAATATTGGGGTGGCATGATCTCTAAGTTTTCCAGTTGCAGCATTTTGAATCAATTGAAGACTTCTTAAGCAGTTATTCAGCTTCAACTCGAATTGTAAATGCTCCCTTTCTGCAGATCCCTGTCCCACGAACACCCAGAAGCCTTCTCAATGGACATCTTCCAGCCACACAGGATCTGGTGACAGTCGTCTCAAAGGACAAGATCCTCTGGACAAAATGGCCACTTCAATCCATCGCCTGCTGACAGCTGCAGTTGTCCTTGGTACTGCAGCACTCATCAGTACGTACAGCTTCCACAACTGCATCGAAACTTCCAAGGATGGCCAAAGAAAAGCTTTTCAGTGCGTCCATCGACATAATAAGACCATGTCTGCTTTCGTGGACGACCTGCCGACAACTACCATCAACCTTACCATCGGTGTGACTCCTGTGACTCACATTCCCAGAGACAGCTTTGTCAGTCTGCCCCACCTTCAGGACCTCAGACTGGACCGCAACAACCTGTCCGACATTGACTACTTGGCTTTCCACGAGTTGCATGAACTTAAATCTCTAAACTTGTCCTTAAATAACATCTCACAGCTCAACCCCGATGTTTTTCAAGACCTGAGTAACCTTACTTTCCTCTCATTGACTAACAATCAATTAAAGCAACTCCCTGAGACGATTTTCTCCACAGTTCTCGAGCTAAACACGTTGATCATGAGGCAAAATCTTCTGACGAATTTCTCAGCAATCGCCACATCTGTGTCACATCTAAGAAACTTGAGGATACTGGACCTTTGTATCAACAATTTAACCTCCCTTACTCACACAGAAGTGACTCTGCCCAAATCTCTGACAACATTATATGTATGTAGAAATAATTTGCTAACGTTGGGATGTAAATGGTCATTTCTCGCATCTATACAGGTCCTAGATTTGTCATACAATCCTCATCTTCCGACAAAGGCTTTTGCAGGAGTGGACTTGGGAAATATAAATTATCTGCGTTTGCGTTCAACAAATGTCCAAATTGTTGAATTTTTAAACCTCAGCAACATCAGACCAGAGCACATCGATTTCTCCGGCACAGGTATAAACAACACCGACAAGCTCAAAGACCTATGCAAAACTATGCAGAGAAAAAAGGTGAAATATTTAAATAAATTAATACTTGGTAACAACGGAATCAAGACGCTATCAAACTACACACTGTCCCAGTGTCCAAATATCATAACTTTAGATCTATCCCGCAATGAATTCAAGCCCACGAATTGTCTTTCATTCCTCACTGGACAAACACACATCCAGAGTTTTCACGCTGAGCATAACGTCATTAGGTCACTCCCATCATGTAAAGTACCAAACATGGTTCAATTTAGCAACTTGAGAGACTTGAGTTATCGATACAATCGCATCCTCTTAGTCAACAAATATGCTTTCTATCACACACCAAACCTTCAGACCCTAAAACTTAATATAAACACGATTGCCTATCTCGATAACCTTGCTCTCAAAAATCTAAAAAGGCTTGAGACTCTTCGTCTGGACAATAACCTTTTAACCGACTTGTTCGCCAAAACATTTGAGGATCTTTCTAATCTAAAATTGCTCAACCTAAGAAACAACAGGATTTCCGTCATTTTTAATAGGACCTTTCACAGTCTTGGAAAATTGACTACATTGGACCTTGGAGGAAATAAGATCACTCATTTTCAGCCAGCAGGCTTTGATGGGCTTAAAAATCTGTCCAAACTTTATCTTGACGGGAACAACCTCAAAGAGATTGACCCTTCCCACTATTTCGTATTCCAAGATAGACTCACAGTGCTGGATTTAGAAAATAATCAGATTCAGTTCCATCCTGGAAGTCCCAGATCACCATTCAGGAATCTCAGCAAACTCAGAGACTTGAAATTGAGCAGACAGCAACCTTATGGCATAGCCGTTTTACCGGACACCCTTTTCCAAGGCTTGCACTCACTAAGATCTTTATATCTCACTGACAATAAAATTGTTCACATCTACCCTAAAACTTTTGATGATCTAACAGGTTTACAGTTCCTCACACTGGATGACTGCTGTGCCGGTGTAACACAACTACAACCAGGAGTCTTTAAAAACCTGAGAAATCTGACCAAACTGACTGTTGAAAATATGGGTATGCAAAATTTCTCAAAGGATGTTTTTGGGAATCTCACGCAGCTACGCACACTGCAGCTCAACCGTAATGTGATGCAGAGTATTCCGGTTGATGCTCTAGAGAGTCTACCTAACCTCCAGTACCTTGACATACGTGACATCCCTCTGAGTTGCACCTGCTTGAACCGCTTGCTGCAAAACTACACTCTAACAAACCCGAGAATTCAGGTGGTCTATCTCTCCACCCTGCCATGCCTACATGATGTAACACAAAAGTTCTATAAATTTGATGGCACGGTTTGTTTTATAGACCTTGGAGAGTATCTATTTTTTTGCACAGCAGCTGTAATTTTCCTCTTTACAGTGATTCCTTTATTGTATGTCAAACTCTACTGGAAAATGAAGTACAGCTACTATGTCTTCTGTGCGTGGTTTAGTGACCAGTGGCGCAGTCTCAGAGACGAAAAGGAAAAATGCAAATATGACGCATTCGTTTCGTACAATTCTTCTGATGAACAGTGGGTCATGGAGCAGCTGCTTCCCAACCTGGAGGGAAATGGATCGTCTTTTAAACTCTGCCTTCATCACAGGGACTTTGAGTTGGGCCGTGCCATTGTGGACAACATCGTTTCTGCTGTGTACAGCAGTCGTAAGACCATCTGTGTGGTGAGCAGGAGCTTTCTGCAGAGTGAGTGGTGCTCCCTGGAAATGCAACTCGCCAGCTATCGACTGTTTGACGAGCACCGAGACGTCCTTCTGCTTGTGTTTTTGGAGAAGATCTCAGACAGGCAGCTGTCTTCCTATCACCGTATGAGGAAAGTTATGTTGAAGAAGACTTATGTGCAGTGGCCTGGCTCGGACTGCACGGACCAGGAGCAAGCTCAGGACTTATTTTGGAATCAGTTACGTAGGGCAATGAGAACAGGAAGCAGACTGGAAAGAGAAGAAATGGACCAAAGTGCAGCTCCCTCAAAAGTTTGACGTTTTCACAACGAATGGAAAATATGAACGCCTGAACTACAGAGAGATGCTTTATTCACAGGAATCGTCTCAGAAAGTTACTTGTGTTTTGCAGTGTTTCACTAGAGGGGGTATTGAAAGCATGCACAAAGAAATGTACTGTAAGATGAACAGAAACATCTTTTATTGACACATGAATCAGCAATACCATTTACTGTCTTGTGGTCAATTTATTTTTACATTTAGCAATGTTTGAAATGGAATGTGTACATATTTATTTAATGCATTTAAAGCCTGTATTTGCAGCCTGTACAAACTAAATCAGAAAGCTTTCATAAGAAATACTTTTTGCTAAAAAGATGTGCTTTGTCAGTACTCTGCAATTTTTGCACCAGTCTAATAGATGTACAGTCCAATAAAAAATGAATATAATACAAATATGCAAACAAAGCATAATTGTGTGTGAGGTTTTTTTTCTTTGACATAAAGAAGAAAGAGATGACCCTCAAGATGACATCTAACACAATGTCCCACTGAATCATGTGTTTTAATTGAGATGTACCAACACAAAACTTATTTTCACTGGCCATGAACAAAAAGATCTTTCTGGTGTCTTCAAACAATCAGGTGCTCTTTATTTCTGAAAGGTGCAACAGTCATCAGTACAGTCTCATGGCTGGGAAGGACCAGTGCTCGGGGCTCGGAAATGAAGAACCTGGAGTTTGTGAGCCTCTTCCAAGCGTGTGAGACTGGGTCAAATGCCTCATATCAGTGTAGGTGTTGCTGTGAGGTGAATAGGGCAGGTAGCTGTGGTCAGTGAATTTGTTGAAAGCAGGAAAATGAGTGCTTTGAAGAGGGCGGTATTTTGGGGATGAGATGGACTGAGCAAAAGGGTGTGTACTGGTCTTAAATGGGTCTTGTTGGTGAGGAAATTGCATTTCTTCAGTTGAATATCTATCTGGATGCTTGGCTTGGTAATTGAAGGGGGGCTGCATTCTGCTGTTGTAATACTGTGACCCAAAACTCTGCTCTCTAACTGTGTTGGTGTGCTTCATAAAGCTGCTTTCAAAAGAGTCAAGCAAAGGCGTCTCTTTGCTCTTTGATCTGAAGAGACTGTCTTGCCAGTGTTGGGAATTGGCGGCATTTCCATCGGGGCACAACAGGAGAGAGGTAGTAAAGAAATCGCTTGCCGAAGACTTGGATGGCTTGAAGTCCATGTACAACTGAGAAGAGGTGGCAGGTCCGACCAAATCCTCCAGACCACTGACAGAAGGTTCCTCAGGAAATGGTAACCAAGCAGCAGTCTTCACCTGAAACACCAGAGAGATTGCTTATAAAGCCAGGTTTACACTTGCACGATTCTGTGGCACGCATTGCCACAAATCAAGTCGCAAACGGTCGCAAACCACTCGTAAAGTGGCGTGAAGTGTGCGTAAACCCATCGTGACGGCGTGCCATGTCGGGACGAGAAATTTTGAAATGTTCAACATTTTGGTCACCACAAAATATCGCGAACGGGCCGTGAACTATGCGCCAACTGTCCGTGGACTCCTCGTGAACACGTCGGGACTATGCGGGAGGATGCGTGCCAGTTGTGGCCACCGGCGAGTACCCGGAAAAGGGCCCCATGCGGGGGATTTTCGACACACTGTCGTTGCAGCATCAAGTGTAGCGCCTTTAATTTGTCATTGAAATTGACTGATGTCAGCCGTCCGTCGGGGCCCTAGACAGCGCCTTTTTTGCTGCTCTTCAACACAGAGCAGCTGCCAGGTACAGGCGTCTTCTCTTCTCGGCAGTGATGGTGTCTCTGGCATTCAGCATGTTGTTTGTTCCACAGCAAATCCAAAAATGACCCGGGGTTGGGGAAGCCCCCTTTTTAATCGTGCGTAATTGCCAACCACGTCGTGCCAACGCGGGAAGCTCGTAAACTATGCGCAAACTATGCATGAATGCGTCGTGCCAGTTTGCGACACTGACGGGCGCATTCGTGAACTGTCCGTGAACTGTGCGCCAACTGTCTGTGAACTAGTCGTGAACAGTGCGGGAGCCTGCCGGTTCGTGATTGCAGATTGGCACGCCTTGCCACGACAACATCATGGTAAAAAGTCGTGCAAGTGTAAACCTAGCTTTAGACAGTCTGGAATCATAAAAGAAGAAATGGAATTGAAGAAATTATGCATTAAAAGCTCAAATAACAGAGCAGCTTTGTGGTGTCTTTACCTGTTGGGGCGTCTGATATAGTTGTGCACTGCACTTCCGGTTTGAATGTCTTCTCTTTGTTCTTTTGAGAAATGCATCTAAAAAAGATGGAAACACAACTGAAAAAATTACAAATACACTGGTATGCACCAATCTATACTCCTTTGTCCAGTTCAGGATCACAGTGAGCTGGACAGTGAAACACACTCACACAGACACACTCACATTCACAGCTACTGGCTATGCAAAAGAGTCTACAATATAACCTTAAGTGCATGCTGTGGACTGTGAGAGAAAATCAAGTGAAAATCTATTTTAGTGTCCAGACTAATGTGGAACCACGTCAAAACCATTGACATGTCCACCTGTCTTACAGCTCCATAAAGGACACACTGAGAATTGTGGAGTGATGGGACAAGGTTACAGTTTTGCTTGGATTATGCACTAATAAGAAAATGAAAGCTATTCCAAGCAACTTTCACAAAGATTTAGCAACAGAAAAATATCATGCCCTATTTCTTTTTCATCTCTCTCTCTCTCTCTCTCTCTCTCTCTCTCTCTCTCTCAGTTCAGTACTGACCAGTTGACAGAGGGTCATCATCTTCCATCACAGTAAAGCCATGATCTGCAGCCTGGACTGCCTTTGCGGGGACTTTATCAGATTTAGGGCAAGTTTGTAACTCAAGCAGGTTCTCCTGCAACCACGGTCCATGTTTCTCATGCAGGCATTTCAATAGCACCTCCCTGCTCTCTGAAACTAAGTTTTTCACTTTTAGAAATGGGAATTGCAAGCTGTCACACAAACGTGCCGCCACTGTACCAACAGACTTGGATATACATTTGAGGTCTTTTTGTCTGTTTTGGCTCTCAAATCTGTCAGCAGTGGTTAAGCTGGAGAGCTGGAGTGGGCTTGGGCTGATCGCATTGGGTTGTGTGCGTGGGCCAGACACCTCCGGACTGCTCCGGATTTGCTCCAGAGTAGATATATTGCATTTTTTTTCCTTCTTGCTCGTCCTCTTCACATTGTGTCTGTCAACGATGGGGGTGAAATGGGACTTTTTGCCCTTTTCAGACATCTCATTGTTGGGCTTCTTGGCTGGGCTTGTTACTGGACTGATGGAGCTGAGTTTCAAGATGTTAGGACTTCCAGAAGAAAGGTCACATTGTCCCTGTGGTCCCTGCCCACATGTAGCATCTGAATCTTCATCACTGAACTGGAAGTTTGTCTTTTTCTCCTGGTGGCCATCATCATTGTTCTTTTCAAGTGGATCGGCTTCCTTTGAAACATGAACGTCAGCATTAGCAGTCACTAAACCGGCGGAGGAGCATGATGCCTTTACATCTGTTGAAGGTAGATGTGAGGCTGCATTTTTCTTTTCTTTCACATCCTGTCCAGCTTGCTTGTGTTTTTTCTGCTCACTTAGCAAACGTTCAATGTCAACAGACTTCACCTCGTGGCTAAACAGGCCATGGTGGCCGATCAGACGGCTGTCTGTGATGATACTGCGTTCCTGTGCAGCTGGAACAACGCTTGGAAACGGCGGATTTCTTACTGAAGAACAGTGGCAGCAGTTATGGAAATGTGCTGTGTCTTTACTGCAGTGGCCATGGCAGTGCTGCTGATGAGATTTGATCTTCGAGGTCAATTTTGAAGCAGCTCTGATCTGACTTCTTTCCTTGCGGGTCTTCAGCTGCTTCGTTTTATGCAGTCCATGTGTCTCACTATGGCGGATGAAGTCTTTGGAGTCAGTAGATCTGTTCAGTGACGTACAGCTTTTACATGTGCCTTTTGACTTCTTGTTGAAAACCTTTGCATTTGTTGATGATGGCCTGCCACATTTGTGGCTCATGCTGTATTATTCTGTAGAAAGATAATAGAAGTTAGAAGTACTTGTGGGACACAAAAACGTAACTATAAATGTACAAGGATGCTGTTTGCACTGCAGTTAAATTAAGTACACAACTACACCCTTGAATCATTTCATAAAACCTTGTTAAAGATGTCTAAATCCAAGCTTTAAATTATTCATTTATGCAAACTTTAACCATAAAGACATTTATCCTACACAATGTAACTTATCTAAAATGTTTGTCAAGTGTATTTTTATTAAGCATAAAACTCTATGAACTTTTCAGTGCAGTTTGTGTTATGGTCTTTGTGGGTAACATTGACATAGAAAAAGAAATTAAATTGTTCAGTGATTGATTTTAGTTTTGTAAGTGAATGAAGTTGAGGTTGAAATTACTTTTTAAGAATTTACACAGGATGCTTTGGATAGTAAAAAAACCACCACAAGTTTACAACATATTGTAAAGCATAAATATTGAATATATTGACAATCAGACCCAGATCTCTTGTGGGAGAGCCTTCTCAACCATGAAGTTCATTTTAACGCAGGCTACAAAGCTCCTTATCTGAGGACCACTTGAAGGCTTTTATGTTAAAATGACAAGTGAATGAAATAATCATGTCCACGCACTGCTTAGGCGACTGTTGACAATATGATTAATGATGCTTTTTACAGTTGTCAAAACAGAACACTGTTCCTAATATTATTTAAAAAATAGGAGACAGTTCAGTGGCTATATTATTTAACTACTTTCCTCTATTGCCACAAAACAGGCTGAAAATGGTCCTACTTTGACCTTGCTATTAGCTTTGTTTATTGTTACACAATGTAAATTCTGAGAATAAGCTCTTTGGACTTGTGTGCACAGATTATAAGGAGATAGGTGAAAAAGTATGAAAGTTTGTACATCCTCCTTACAATACAATCTGTTTTCTAAACTACAGTAATAATTGTGGGACAGCGCCTCCGCTCGTTCCGTCGTTATAAAACAGGTAACGTCCACAACAGGTGCAATTTGACAACAGGCAGACAGGTGTTCGAAGTTACAGCACCAATTTATCAGGAACATACATATTAAACCGAATTCAAGGGAACACACACTCTAAAAATATTTAGCGAAAACAAACAAACAAATTATTTATGAACTTTTCGCTCACCAAAATCGTCTACAGTTGTTTGGTTGCACAGCATCGCGGCGCAGCGTTAAATCTGCGCAACTCTGCTCCCATGAACACCAGCCGGCTTGGGCGAGTCCACTCACTCATACGTGGAGGGGACATTGTTTCGTGTTTTAAAATTAATTTTTTGCCAAAAAATGCTTAATCGCCTACAAATATACATTATACGTTTTGAAATATATTATTTAAGTTAAAATAAATTGAAATAGTGACCGCAGAAAATATTAAGCCGCTTTGTAAACGTAAAGTTACGTCAGACGTTGCCCCATAGAGGACAATGGTACCATCAAGCACAGTAAAAATCTACTTCCTGAAACCGAATTGGAAGATATTTTGATTTAATGGTAAACTTTCTTATTTTCTCTTCATGTAGTCCTTTTCAGAACTTGATGTTTTCCATTATACACATTCTATATTTGCATAAACTGACGCCGATGCTTCTTAGCTAATTGTACAATATCTGATCATTGTTTATTTTAAGCTATTTATCTTGTGTGCACGTAAGCTAGCTACCGAGGCTAATCTGTCGTGCACCACGAATATCGGTTGAAGTGAAAATACATGCGGTTGAAAAATGGTGTTCATTTATGTTGCTACAAGTATTGAAATCTCTGCGTGACTGCTTTCCTAAACAGGTAGAGCCAAGTCATGAGTGAAGAACAGCGAAGCCTTGCTGCCACACCCGTCCCCTGTCAGGACGTACAGGGAGATGAACGCTGGATGTCTCTGGTGTGTAAATAGCACGTTCACTGTTCTTTATCTCAAGTGTTCTCTGGATGTTTACATTGCTGTTTATCTATTCATTTATTTTGACTAACGTTGACATTTTGAAGCGCGTATCCGACACTTTGTCATATGTACCTTTTTTCTCTGTATTCAGATTTTTTTACGCATGCCAGATGTTTAAGGGTCTTTGATTGTGTCAGGAGTACGTTTGATTGTTTACAATTTTGCCTCTTTGTCTTTGTAGCACGACGGCTTTGTGTCCTACAGCAAAGGCAAGGAGCCCGAAGTGCTGTTTGTTGGAGACTCCCTCATTCAGCTTATGCATCAGTTTGGGGTAAAACACAGATCACAGTCATACACTGATCAGCCATAATTTCAGATTTACTGACTGTAGAGAAATAATATTGATTATCTTGGTACCTTGTCAGTAGGTGAAATAGATAGGTTAGTGAACAGATCTTAAAGCTGATGAAAAAAACCCCTGCCATAGGGCGTTTCAGGGCAGCTCTAACAATTGCACATCTAAACTGGATCTCGGTTCAGTATATGAAGTATCTTTTCATTATCCATGTTACAGTCGTTCATATGCATTGATTCCATGGATCAGAGATGGGAGTATTATGTAATCAGTGCAGAATGGAAAGGAGACAAGCTAGCAGAGGCAGTGTTATGCTTTTGTAACTGTGATTTAGATTTGCTGCTAAACATATTTTAATTGTATATATGTGTAATATGATGACGATATATCATCTTACATACTTTTGTCAGTGTCAGGGTCTTACTACTTGTATCAGTCCCCTAGCTAAACAACATTGCAGACGATGTGAACTCCCTGCTCATACTGTGGTGGAGGAAACTGAAAAGAGTTCAAGGTGCACACTTGGCCTCAAATTCTTCAAATCTCAATTTAATTTAGCACTGCTGGAATGAGCTGGAAAAACTAGTCCGCTCTACAGAGGCCTCTTCCCACAGTCTATACTGGACCTGCTGAACCTGCTTGTTTTCTCTTTGGCCCTAATTTCATATGACATCTCATTAGTTGACTGTATGAAGGGAGTGGCAATAGTATGACTGATCAGTGTTTATTCTGAGTGTTACGAGTTTATCATGTTCTTATAAACATCTGTGCATGCTATTACACATTCCAACACATGAACTTTTTTACTGTTGTGGTTTGTTTGCAGATATGGCGGGAGTTGTTTTCTCCTCTACATTCCCTCAATTTTGGTATTGGCGGTGATGCAACACAACATGTGCTGTGGAGACTGATCAATGGCGAACTGGATAGCATCAGCCCAAAGGTTGGAAAAGCAGCATGGCTAAAACAGAAACATGATCACACTTGTTCATTTCTACAAATGACTGATTGTGCTGAAATCTAAATTCCAGATACAGTGATCCCAAACCAGACATTCTTTTCTGCCTTGTTGTTGTAGGTCGTGGTTCTCTGGGTTGGCACGAACAATCACGGTCACACTCCAGAACAGATCTGTGAAGGCATCATGGCTATTGTCCAAGTCATCAAGGATAAAGTGCCCCATGCCCACACGCTTGTACTTGTACGTTTCTTCTCTTGCATTCCTAAAGGAAGTGTTAATGTTCTCCCCTGGATGTTGAAATGGGGGTGTGACACTCAAACCACAGAAATGTCACCCCTTTTAGTTTCTTCTCTGGTTATTTTTCAGGAGGAGGTAGATAATATGGTACTGGATACTTTGTCTGTCACCTAGTTAAGTAATAATAAGTGGGTTATTTTCTATACTTAGTGGTCAGGATGTGTATTTGGTTTGTTAGATTGCCATTTGAGTCTCTAATAATACGTCGTGAGACAGCGATGACAGTTTTGCCATGACATGTGGTTTTTTACAACAGTCATCACAAAACCCTAAAGACACTTCAAACTTTGTTTTCCAGAGTTTACTGCCCAGAGGTAAAGCACCAAACCCTCTGAGAGAGCGTAATGCCAAGGTGAACAAGCTGGTCCAAACTGCCTTATTATCGCTTCCTCATGCCTCCTTCCTCGATGTGGACTCGGGCTTCGTGCAGCCCGATGGCACCATCTCCCATCAGGACATGTACGACTACCTTCACCTGACCCCCCAGGGCTACCAGAGCGTCTGTGAACCTCTGCACAAAACCATCACGGCCCTTCTCGATAAACCTGCCGAGAACTGAGCTTCCAGGTCGCGTACAATACACTACCACAGTGGTCTGCATCCCTGTTCCCAAGGAGCCCCGTACTGAGCCTAGTGACATCTTGAATTGATTGGAGAATCAATCATTAAGGGCTAAACGCTGCACAGATGTGTTGTGTGAAAAGTCTTCTCCCGGGCTGGGGTTGGAGACCACTGTCACAGATAGCGGGACCACACGTTTGCTCTTTTGTTTACGTTCATGTCAAAAATACTCTGCAAGAAGAAACTGTGACCACGATGACAGAATTCAGTGATCAGGAACAGTTAAAAGTGTCTGATAGGATTCCCTGGAAGGTTTCTGTAGTTTGTCATTTTGGTTTCTCCATTTTACTGAGTTCCACAAATTACCTTTTATTTGGTAAAAGCTTTACTGTGACGTCCGTATTATTTTGTCCATGCTCATTTGAATAACCAAAGTTTTGAGTGTGCTTGTCTACATGTGTAAAGAATTGATTGTTACCATGTGTTTCCTTTTCACCAAGTCATGTTATCCAAGTAATGTACTTCTTTCCTTCAACCATTGTAGATGTATTTGTGGGGGCTTTCTTTTCTTTCGATTAGAGAAATTGTTATTGCTACATCAAGTTGCTTGTACTTCATGTCTGATCTTGTTTTGCAACGGTTTGATGCATTACACCATGTTTAACTTCCCACTGTCATGCTCCGACGGCTGAATAAGGACGATGCTACCAAGCTCAGTTTGCTAATGGCTGTGAAAGTGATGAAAGAAAAGCATTAAATATCAAAACAGATGGCCAGATGACGATTGTTACTGAAGCCTCAACGTGAGGACGGCCCTAAGTTTCTCACAAATGAATGGGTTCAGCAAGCGTTCACGCCAATGTCCAGAGGAGATTTATTGGTTTTGGGTTACTGAGATTAATCGCGTCTCAGACATGACTATGAACAGAGTGACGTGTTCCTGAAACTTGAGAAGAGTGAACAAGTCGGGATTTGCTCTTTCTGGCCTTCAGCTTAAGCCAGTGGATGTAAATTGCACTATTCACAAAAGTTTATTCAAAATATTTAGCTTTGAGTGAAAGTTCAGAATGAACCTAAAATGCTGTAAATATTTAATATGTTAAAGTGACCTCCAAACTTTTGAAGACACATGTTCAACTGTTAAGTCTTTCAGGACTTTTTGCACAACTTGCTGTTTTCTAACAAGACGTAAACTGCAAAATTCATAACTCTTGCTTGGCCCATGAATGGACCAATGCTTTTCCTGGTCCAATTAGAGTTGGCATTTAAAACAGTCCTACTTTAATGTACCGCTCACATTTTGACACCATGAGATCAAGACGACGCGTAACGATCAGCAGTACCAGTGTTCACTGAGCCCAGAGTGTCATCAGCAGGTTAAAGCAGTGACTGGATGAATCACAGAAAGGTATATTAGTGGACATCCTTTGGCCACATCCCACACTGATGACTGCTTCACGGTGAACAGAGCCCTGCAGGATCAGATGATGAACGCCACCCAACTCTGGGCACATTTTAAGCAGGTGAGAGGTATCAAGTGTCACGTCGCACCATTCAAAACCATTCACATCAATGTGTTACCACACCAGCAGGCACAGGCATCGTCCTGCATGAGCCAGGGAGCATTAACCCTGGAAGAGGGACCAGTATAAATCTCAGTGCTGTTCTCTGATAAAGTCCAGTCACGCTGAGCAGAAATGACGACCACCAACAGAGTCAAGAGAGCGCTAAGCAACAGCTGTGGTTTTCACCAGATGAACCTTTCTTTGGTGGCGTGACAGTGCGGGCACGTCCTTGTGTCAAATCGCGCGTGAAGACCTCAAACTGCAGGTTTATTGTGATGGTGTGCAGGCATTTTTTGGTGATGAGGTTTCGGTAAAATGATCTCCTTTCTCTTCAGTGCAGTCGTGTGAATCCTTCAAAGCAACGTTGCTCAAAACCCCCAGAAGATTTCCTGGCAAACGTGCATGCTGGCAGTTATTCACAGCCCAAGACGGGTTGTTCAGGCAAGATGCACCTCATTGATCTGGCACCTGATGAATGTGCCACAGGTCTGATTTCAGACATCAACACCTGCCTTTATAAAGAGCCACAACAACCGGAGCTTTGCTACCTGACTGGGACTGAGGCTGGAATACGTACACGAAGGATTCGTCCCTGTGGATCAAGCTGCCAGGGGTCAAGTGGTCAAGATGCTGTTGCTCTTAGCACTGCTGATGCTCGCCGTTCACAGCCAAGGTATTGTACTGCATACTTACTGGATATGCTTATATTCAAAGATTTTATTTATAAAATTCATAAACGTAAGCTGATAAACTGGCACATTTTCTTGCTTATTTTGGAAGGTATTCCTGATGAAAAATCCTTGATGGTCAGCACGTTCAGTGATGGTATGTGACTGTGATTTTTTTTTTTAAGTATGCCTATATTAGATATATCAATTACTTTTTTCTATTTGAACATTGGAGAGCTCTGGTTTCTTTTCAAATAGCACCTCAAAAAAGATCTCCTTCATGAAGCTTTTGGAGATCTGTGAGCTCTGTTTTGTTTTCTTGTGTTTGAATGAATTTTCTGGTTTTTAACTGTAGTATTGTTTAATATAGCTTATTACATAAAAGGCAAGGGTCTTCTTCTTCTAGGCTCTGGTGTTGCAGAACCGCCGACATCTGCACCTCCAGTCAGCGCCCCAAGAGAAAACAGAAGACAGTGTAACTGCAGAGGTAAAAGGAGTGTTTTCAGGAATATACATATGTACTTGTTTACTCAGACCACAAATCATTGCTTTTGTTGATTTGGGTCACACAGGAAAGGAAAGCGAGCTGGAGTACACTCCCTGTCGCTGCCAGCAGTCCACCAGACGCAGAGGCAGGGGGGGGAAATGTGAGTTTGCCTCTGGAGAATCTAGCATCCACTAAATGAGTGACTAGATAGGTTATGCATTCAATACATATCATGACATGAACTGAAAGGTAAACTCACAGTCATTCAAAAATTGAATATTTTCTTTTTTGTCTCCCTCTGTTGCCTTTCTGTCTGAATCAATTCAAAGCGAAGAGACGATGCCAGTTGAAAAAATACAAGAATCTGAAGAAGTGCCGCGAGTTTTTCAAGTCGAAGGACGGACAAAAACCTGTGAAGTTTCGTCCAAGTGTCCCAATATGAGTCTGTACAAGCTGTTTTTGTTTTATGCTGCAAGCTTGTCTGTTGATTTGAGGATCACTAATACGGATATATCTTTGTACACAAGCTTGTATATATAGTGCAGATGACAAGATTTCATTGGTTAAAATTACCTGTTGTTCTCTGAACCTGCACATGAGCCTATATCATCAATAAAGCCCAAACAAAACACTTGATTTTTTTTTTATTATTGAATACCAAACAAATACAGAAAATAAAGGTAGAATCTGGTTAAAACACACACACACCTTGCAGTTTTATCACCATCACGCCTAAAACTGCTGCTTTTCATTATGAATAAGGGTATTTCAGAGGAATCAGCTCACATGCTCGAGAAACTATGCAGGGGTACTCATGTTCTTTCCCCAAACTGGCCTCAGGACAGTGAAAACAGTGATCACATTGATAAAACGACTAGTTTCGCTTGGCAATGGTTAAACATAAAAATCAAAGCAGATGCTGCTATAATAAGACGACTGCTACCTCTTGTGTCAAGTTGACTTTAGGAATGCAGTCTGTTTTCTTATTCGTGTGAAAGTAAGGCTGCTGTCTCTAGAAGATAAGTGTCAAACTCATTTAAAGCAAAGTAAAATGTCCTCATTTAATGCAATGGTTTATGATCAACTTTGACTTTTTCTCTTAAGTGCAAACTGAAATCCTTTGTTTTTTTTCCATGGTGATTCCCCTCAGACTCACAGTCACAGAGACTTTTTGATCACTCTCAGCAGGATTTCTGCAGTTTTCAGCATGTAGATTTTCACTGATTCATCTTCACAGTTTGGATTTGATGCTAATGTCATTCTTCTAGAAAAAAGGTCATGTTTTTTTTCACTGCAGCGTGATGCTGTAGTCAGCTGTTTAGTTCTTGGTCTTACTGAATTAGTGCTCTTGACAGTGAAACATATCTCTTTTTGTGTGGGCCAGAACAGACTCTCTGGTGGGCCGAACTTGACCCGCCAGCCATAGGTTTGACACCTGTTCTCTAAAGGAAGCCGGAATGGATTCCTCTTCTTCTCAGTTGAAGAGCGCAGTGATAGACAGAGCGAAGAGAACAGCCAGCATCAGGCTGCCTCGGGATGCAAAGTGGAAGGCAGAGTCCTGACCTGAGAATGGAAATAATAGAGAAAAAAATAAATTCAAATGGCTTCTGAGAACATTTGAAACGATGCTGTGCTACCGTGAGGCAGAACTCACTCACCTCCGACGGCAAACAGTTTGCTTTGGTACATTGTGATGTTGGTCACAGGGTTCCTCGCCTGACATATGTACTTCCCCAGGCTATCGACAGACACGGGGAACGTGAGGACCGGCCCGTGCTTTAGAGGCGTGGAGCGGTTGTTGAAGAACCAGTAGAAGTCGCATTCAGGCCGGGAGTCCGCCGAGCATGTCAGAGTCACCCTTGGGCCCAGGTGTGCCATGTCTGGACCCGAGATTTTCACCTTCAGAGGGCCGTCTGCAAACAGACACAGGGGGCTGTTAACAACAACAACAACAACAACAACAACAACAACAACAACAACAACAACAACAACAATAATAATAAAAAATGAGATCATAAAACCAAGAAAAACAATATGCAGGAGGAAAAAACTTACAAGTAAAAAAAGAGATTTAAAAAAGCTGAGAAATACAACACAATTTTTCAACATCTCAGCTAATATTCCTGAGGTATTTAAGTGAGTCTAAAATCACGCTAAGCTTTTTATTTCCATTTTTTTTATTTCCGAGCCAGGCTTTCGAAAGTCATCCAGTCCATTATGTCAGCCAGACTTACTTTATTTAATGCAATTATATTCAAAAGCTTCATTGTAAAAACTGCTATTATGTGTTGTTGACTCCAAATGAGGAAGAAATTTTGAAGACTCGGAGTAGGACTAGGAGTTTTTTAATTAAACACCAAGATCCTGCTGATCTCAGGGTAAATAAAAATAAATTGAGTGCAAATACAGTTTTACTCTCTAAAGTGCTGTTCAGATGGAGCTACTTTTTCACTTTGGCTCAATGTCAAATTTGCTAAACTGTAAATCAATGATGTTGTAAAGTTTAACTTTTTTCACATCTGAAGCTTGAAAAAAATCTCTTCATGGAATAAATTTCCTACGGGATTTCTTTTTCACAACCATGATGTTATTTCCTGTACAGGATTTCTTTTCGTGGTTGAGAACCTGACTTACACCATGTTTGAAAAGTGATTCATGAAAAGCCCTTTAGGTTCAATGTGTACAGTAATATGATCAGAAAGTTGTATTTCCCCCCATTGTTATGTTCATCATTCTCCTGCTTTGGACATAATGTGTTTTCATCCAAGTAATGTTGCAAATAATACCAATGTTTCATTCATCAGTCATTCTGTTATTTACAAATTTGGAGCAGAATTGTTATGTAATTTTATATATTAGCTCGTAAAATGTTTATGTATACACTGTTTAAACACCTCTATACATGGTTACACTGGACATGCTCAGGTTGATATTTGATACTGTACTTCCAGTTCCATGTAGGATCTTCAATTGATTGTCCTAGTGTATTTCTGTCCTACATATGTTATTCTATATAATAGAGAGCAGAGTTGCAGTTCTTGACCCATTACAAATGACTACATATTGCATAATGTAGCCATCTGAAAGTTTTGTTGTGCAGCATTTTAGAATAAAAGTCGAGATGTTTCCAATAAGTCGACTTACAGTTGACCAGCAGCATGTAGGGAGGACTCTTATGGTGAGCAGCCTTGTTGGTGGCGACACACCGGTAAGACCCGTCGTTGTATCTTGTGAGCGGGGAGAAGTGCAGGCTGTTGTTTTCCATGTGGTAGTACGTGTGAGGGTGAGTGTTGGAGGAGTTCATGCTGAGTGTTTTGTTGTCCTTCATCCAGTAGATGGAGTCGTAGGGTCCAACGACGACACAGGTCAGAGTGAAGTTTTCCTTGTCGATGGGAATTGAGCTGTTGTGGATCATCACTGACTCAATGGGCTCTGCAGACGCAACACACAGTAAGATCATGGGGTTAGATATCTTCATCACAGTTCATTTAATTTGATATTTTAGAATCATGTCATTCCAAAGTACACGTCCTATTTCATACCGATGACTTTGAGCATCTTGGAGCTGCGGCTCGTCTTCCCCGTCACATTATTGTAGGCCTTACAGGTCAACTCTCCGCTCATGTTCAAAGACAAAGGGCCGATCTTAAACATGGAGGTGTTGGAGACAGAATTGTTGTTGTACCACCAGCTGTATGTGCTGGGAGGCGCTGACATGGCAGAACAGCTAAAAACAGCATGGCTTCCTGCCTCAGCGTAGGCTGGCCCCTGGATGATGGGCTTTTCTGGTCCGTCTGCAACCAAGAAAGAAGAAATTAGACAACAACGCCTTTACAGATCGACTTTTTGTTATATTAAAATACACAAATATTTCACTCACAGTTGACAAGGAGCATGTACGGATAGCTGGTCACGCTCCCCACAGCGTTGCCAGCTTTACACCGGTAGTGTCCGGAGTCGTAACGATCCGCCGGCATGAACATGACTGTTTTGTTGCCCATGTAGAAAGAAGTCGTGTTGTCTTCATGCAGCATCGCTCCGTCCTTCATCCAGTATATGTGATCAGGGGGTCCTGTCACATTGCATGTCAAGTTGTATGGATAACCCTCCATGGCAGGACCCATTGATGAAACCACGTGTACATGTGTTATTGGATCTAAAAAAACAAAATATACCCCACAGCAGCTGTTAGGTTCCTTTTTGACACACATTTTCCTTTCATATATTTGCATTAAAACAAAACCAAGTCTCACCCACGACTGTGAGCATTTTGTAGGCGCTGCTGTTTTTGCCCGTGATGTGGTTGAAGGCCTTGCAGACGTACTTCCCACTCATGTTCAGGGTGAGAGGAGGTGTGACGTACACAGACATGTTGGAAACCATATCGCCGTTGAAATACCATTTGTAATGGCTCGGCGGTTTTGACGTGGCATTGCAGATGAAAGTGACGTTGTCTCCCGTCTTTGCGTAATGTGGTCCTGTGATCATTGCCATCTTTGGTCCATCTGAACACAAGAAATCAGTTTTAATGGCGATAAAGCATAGTTGAATTGTAGTATAGCTTAATTTATAGCTTAAACACCGTATCATCACGACAGTGAATATGGCTTTTTTCACATTATTTAAACGTCCAAACAAGAGAGAGACAACTAAAGTAATACAGGAGTTACTTTCCAAAGTTGCAGGTAAACTAATAACATGCATAAGATGCGTAGATAAGTGATGCAGTTTTGACAAAATTCAGCTTTTAACTTTAATTTCTTGTTCCAAAATGAATTTCAAACCATTTGCAACCAATGTGCAAATGGAGAAATGTACGACTTAAAAACATAAGACCAAAAATTAGATGGGACTTCATGGAGTCACCATTATTTGGCTCTGACTGTTTGCAGCTAAAGGGAAATAAACATGAACAGTAAACCATTCAGAGTTGATGGTATAAAAGATGATAAATACTTACAGTAAACCTTGACGTCATAGGGGCTGCTCGTCATGTTGCTCACTGAATTGAAAGCTTGACATTCATAATGTCCAGCGTCTGAATGCTGCACCGGGTCGAGAGTCAGCGTTTTGTTGCCCATGCCAAACATGGTTGTATTGTCAGCAGAAATAGGATATCCATCCTTTTTCCAAACAATGTGCTCAACAGTTCCGGAGACTTCACATTTCAGAGTGAAGGACTCGTGGAGTATAGCCGGTCCGGTATGATTCACCACAACAGACGTTAACGGATCTGTGGAAATGAAAAGGTTGCTTGGAATTTAAATTCAACAGTTACTGGGATCAGATAAATAAGAATTACAGCTGGAAAAGAGAGATTAGTTTTTGTTTTATTTGCAGAAAGAGAGTAAGTAAGCATGGTACCTAAAACCCAGATCCTGACACTCTTGCTGCTGAACCTGGAGGTCACAGAGTTGTGAAGGACGCATGTGTAAGTTCCCGCGTCGCTCTCCGTAACATTTTCCAGCTTAAGATACGGCCCAGATTTGTTGAGGGCCACTCCATTAAACATCCAGTGGACAGTCGCTGGAGGACTGGACTCGGCTGAGCACCACAGAGTGACGTTTGAACCTGTTTTGTGTGATTTCATCATGGCGGGCATGACTGTTAGCGACACATTACTCGGCCCATCTGATGAGGCAAAAAGAGAAAAAATATTCTGAGAAGTTAGTCCTCCAGTTGCACTTTCTCCATCCGGATGCTCGTGCATGGGAGTGTTTTCTGTCGTGACTTACAGCTGATGTTCAGGTATACATGGTTACTGACTTCATGGCTGATGCCGTTGGACACGTTGCATCTGAACGGCCCCTGGTCACGGTGGCTCACGCTCTTTATTGTCAGAACGGCACCTCCGTTACTCAGATATGTGTTTCCGCCCAGTACGACGGTCGAGTTTCCTCTCAGCCATGTGTAGGACAGCGACGTGCCGCTGGACACGGAGCAGGTGAGAACGACTGTGTCATTGTGTTCCACCAGATGTGTTGCGTTTGCCTGCAGGGTCACATCTGAAATCGGCACTGCAGAGAAAGAAATAACAAGCAACTTGTCAGGTTAGGTTGAAAACAGGTTGAACAAGTCTGTTATTAAAGTCCATCTAGTCATTTGATGTAATTCAGTATGGGTCGAACCATGATATGAGTCCCACAATGCAGGAAACATGCGAAGAAGCACAAAAACAAGGTAGAATTACAGGAGGTACGATAGACGTAAAAAGTCATTTTGTCATATTCTGTGTCACCGAGTTAAATCTTCATATTCAAATGTGAGTTCACCTCAAATGTGCATTGGAAAAAAAAAATTAAATAAACAACATTTGATACGCCAATAAACAGCTGAAAGAGTCGGCTGTATAAGCAGAAGTAGCTTCTTCAAATTCTATCTGTATAGCTGAAATTTTCTAAATGAAAAACAAAAAAAACAAATGAAAATAATAATAAAAAAAATGAATTATTAAAGGAAAAAAAATTACAAAATAAAGACAAGAATTTCTTAGGGACCATTATGATGTGCTGTCGTTAAACTAACCAAAACCAGTTATTCCGCCTGTAGAGTCTTGCAGTACAACATTGCACCACCAGATGGTGTCTTGAACCAAAGAAGCACCACTGATCCTTCAGTAACTGGAGCTCTTGCTCCACACAGGGGCAAAGTCTAACTAAAAGGGATGTTAATGATCTTCAACCACTACAGCCTGTTTAAACCACTGTACCTTGGAGTTTGAAGGCCAGAAGATGGAGTAAAAGTGACTCTACACTGCCCCCCAAAGTCCAATAGAGGCATGACTTTAAAGGCGTAACAACTAATTATTTGCTATAAAAACAATTAAAATCCTTCCCATGTTTCACCTGTCATCAAAGAAACAGTCCCTCTAAACAGTCTGGCGTCTTCACAAACAACGTCTTGGTCAAGTTTTTTTCCTCTCACTGCGGACCACTGGCCATGTGCACGTACGCCGCGTGCGAGACTCCAGTCGTGCACATGCGTGATGTTGGTTGTGTACGTGCCACAGCGGCCACGCACGAGATATTTTGACTCGCCACAGTGATTGTTCCAGCCTCATCACCTTTTAATCAACAGTCATGTCTCTCATTGTTTACAATCATAACTGAACTCATCATTCTTTATTCATCCCTTGAGGAAATTTCCATTCTCCACATTTACTGATCGTATTTCTCGTTTGCTCCTGCTGATCAGGCTCAAGGTCCTTACTTTAGGTCAAATGATGGTCTATCTGCTGTGGGAATCAAACCTATGAACGCCCAATCCCACTTCTCTAGCCTCAACGTCATCACTTCCCATAAAAGTTTAAACAGAGTATTTCATCCTTATGGCAGAAATGTATATTCTAAACCAGGATACTCTTAACTTTTCCCACATTTTTAACTTTTTCAACAATTTGGAAAAAAGGCAGGTTGTTAACCCAGCTGGCATTCAACCGACCTTAAACGTTGAAATTTAGCTGAAATAATGTCAGTTGATGAAAAACATGAATTCAACGTCAAAACAACGTTGACACTAAATGGTTGAAGTTGTGTCGTAAACTCATTGTGGATTCAACATTGAAATATCAACATTTTTTAAACGTATATTTAATCGTCAGTATTTTTAAAATCATGACTTCTAAAAATTTAGCTGAAATGTGTCAGTTGAAAAACAACGTTGTTTCAACATCCAGACAACGTTGATAAATTTACCATTGGAAAAAATGTTTATGTGAATGTTAACCCCCGTCTTGTATTTCATTTTCTTTGATTCTGCTTGTTTTCATTGTCTCGTAAAGATAGAATTATGTCTAATAAAAGAGCCACTCCAGAGGTTAAATTTAGTACGTAATTCCATCGAATTGTGAACTTTGGTGAAACGCAAAAGAAGCATCTTTAAAACCACCACTTTGTTTCGTGTATATTGCACTGTATTTCAGGATAAGTAATTTTCTGCAAACTAGTGGTCACCCTCCGATTTACACATTAAATGTTCAATAAACTAATAGCTCAACAGGTAAGGCTGATGCTCGCTGAACAGTAAGTCGTGAGTTAGGATCCCGGGTTTCACCTCTCTGCAATGAAAAGCATAAATGACTGAAAGAATATACCTGAACCTCAGACTGCAAGCCTGGTGGTTAATTTAGTTTTTAATTTTCTGCACTTTTGCTGCTATACTGCTCAGTTGAACTAAAACCAACATTGATTCATGGTTGAAGACATGACGTTGAAATAACGTTGCAATTTCAACGTTGATCAGATTTGCAAAATCGAAACAAAATTCAACAGTTAATCAACATCATCATGATACCTGACGTTGATTCAACGCTAAAATGCCAGATGGGAAGTGTGTAAATTCACAAAACCACTGCAGCTGTCAGGCTGGGAAAATCTGAGGTGGGCGTGCAAAACCAGACAAAAACCAAGTTGTGCAAGTAAAGAAAATATAAGTCACAACTGAAGGTAAACAAAAATTAAGGGAAAGACTCAAAACACAAACTATCATGAAACACAAAGAGCATTAACTTCAGGATCTCTGTGACTCTCTGTCCATTGCTGCTGGTTGAACATTAACAGATTTAGGAGCTTTTCAGTATAATAAATTATAAACTTCAAGAAAAGGAGAAGTGACCCATGTGTGTCAGGTTGAAGTTTATTGAAATCTGAGAACCCATGAGTTTGTGAGAATTTCCTTACCTTGAACCGACAGCGTTATTTCTCCCCGAAAGCCGTCTGTAGACTGCAAGGCGAACACGCCAGAGTCCTCCACTTTCACAGACTCTATAGTGAGCGACGAAGTGTTCGGATTGTATACTGCCCGGTCTGTCCAAGGAGCAACAACAATGCTGCCGACTGGGGACACAAACACGACCAGCGTGCTGTTGAACGACCATAGCCCTTGAGTGACGGTGGTCGTGCTGAAGAGGGTCACGTTGCTGCCCACTGCCAGGGGGTTCTCCGAGGCTGAAATGCTCTGGCTGCTGCCATGATCTGGAAACACGGGAGAGACAAATTTACTGACCAGTGAAAACAATGTAGAAATACGAGAGTGAATTAATTCAGTTTGAATGTAATCCATCTTTACCTGTGAAGGTAATGATGATCAAAATCAGGACGAACATCCGTGAAGACGCCATTCTGCTCTTTAGCTTCTCCTCTTCGGGAAAGGTTTCTTTCCGCTAGGCAAACACAATTTCCCTCTGGCTTCACAGCAATTCAAATCCAGCGATAATGGTTTGGACAAAGGCTTCACATCAAGTGATATTTGCTTTACATCCCTTCACGTCTCTGCTCTCTTGATGAAAATGCAAACCACGACCATCGGCGAGCCTCCTCCCAGTCCTCGACACACCTTGTTTTGCCCTGGTGCTCCGAGGTTTTCACTGGTCACACCTAGGAGCGTCCATTTACTGTAAACTGCAAGCTGACATTCTGTAACTTATGATCAACCGAGAGAATCACACGTGAGAATTTCATAAGAGACTCAGAGAAGCAACGAGGCTTCTCTACGAAGACTCAGAGAAGCAACGAGGCTTCTATTGGCCCTGATGACTCAGGGCCAATAGAAACCCTTTTTAACTGTATTTCAGACATCAAGTCATGGATGGCAGTGAATTTCCTACAGCTCAACCAGGACAAGACTGAGGTTTTAGTTATCGGTCCTGAAGGTCAGAGAGAGAAGATTTTACCAAAATTACGGGATTTTAAACCAGCACAATCAGTTAAGAACCTGGGCGTGATTTTTGACTCTGAGCTAAATTTTATTCCACACATAAAAAACATAACTAAGATTGGATTTTATCATCTTAAGAACATAGCTAGAGTCCGTCCGTTTCTCTCTCAGGCCAGCACAGAGGTGCTAATTCATGCTTTTATCTCCTGTAGATTAGACTACTGTAATGCCTTGCTCTCTGGTCTTCCCAAAAAGAATATTTCAAACTTACAGCTATTACAAAACGCAGCCGCACGCGTGCTGACGAGGACCAGGGGGCGGGCCCACATTACACCGGTTTTACAGTCGCTGCATTGGCTCCCTGTCCGCTTCAGGATCGATTTTAAGGTTCTCTTATTAGTTTTTAAATGTCTTAACGGCCTTGCGCCTTCTTATTTAGCTGATCTGTTTTTACCCTATCGACCCTCGCGGGCCCTGAGGTCCTCTGGCAGTGCCTTATTGTGTGTTCCTAAAGCCAGAACCAAGACTCATGGTGAGGCGGCTTTTGGCCATTATGGCCCCCGCCTGTGGAACAGCCTGCCAGAGAACCTCAGGACCGCAGAGACCGTTGATATTTTTAAAGGGAGGTTGAAAACACACCTTTTTAATCAGGCTTTTAACTGACCTTTTATAGTCCTCTTATTCCATTCTTATTTATGTAATTTTATTCTATTTTATTATGCACATTCAACTTGTTTTACTTTTTTTTTTTTTTTTTTTGACTTTATAATCCTATCTTATTATCTTATTTTAATTTTGTGTCATATTTTATTATGTTTTAGCTGTTTAATTCCAGTGTTTCCTCAGGGGGGTCCTTCACACCGGGAGTTGGTGCTGGTCCAATGCTGGGGTTACTGTGCCCGGGTACTCTGGTCCTGGCTGGCCTGGGGGCTCCACACTTTGGTGTGCGAGTTCCCATGGTCTGTCGGGGTCGGGGGTCGGGCGCTGGAGCCCCAGTTTTAATTGACCCTCGACTTCCCTTGGTGTGGGGGGCCCCACTGGTGGCGTTTTCCCTAAGATGCTCAGTGCCATGCCATGTCTCCTCTGTTCTGTGCGAATTAATGGTAGAGTGTGAGTGTGAGTGTGAGTGTGAGTGTGAGTGTGAGTGTGAGTGTGAGTGTGAGGGTGAGTGTGAGGGTGAGTGTGTGTGTGGTGCATACTGTTTGATGGCGCGGTTTTTATTCTTTTTGTTTTTATGACTGTTTTTAATGTTCAGCACTTTGCGTTGTTTTTATTAATATGAAAAGTGCTATATAAATAAAATCTGATTTGATTTGATTTGATTTGATTTGATTTGAGAACGTCTCGTCACGACAGTGGGATCACAGGTCTTCATACAGAGTAGAAAGTAAAAGGAGATGAACACTGTGTTATAAAGAAAGCTCATAGAACATGTGAGAATTGAGTTGTCATCCCTCAAAATCTTTAATAAAGCATGTCATTAGATGTTTCGACTCTTTTTTTTTTAATGTGTGTGTCAATACAGAAGGAGGAAAGACGGCTTTCTGTTTCTCAGCTGGACTCGGTCTTTCCCCTTCTCTGTTTACTGTAAGCAAAGACCCACAGCAAAACTGCTTGTGAACACATGAGGTGACTCATTTTTATTGTTTTCTCAAATCTTCCATGAGATAATCTCTAAAAGCTTTTTGAAAAATGAATCAGCTGAAAACCCCGTCTGTTTTCTCTCTTGAAAATCAGATGATTTCTTGATAACCTACGATACTCAAATGAGGTTGGATGTGTTTTTCACAAAGCTGATACTGTTTGGTTATTCAGATGGCAGTGACGGGCTTATGGTTCATATGTGAAAGAAATCATTCTGATTATTAGTTTTTTTAATTTTTTTTATCATTTTCATCTATCAACCAGCACATCCTCTTAAATAATGATGGCAGTAACATAAAATAGAATCTCACATAAAGCTAAATGACCCAATAGTACTGGTACAATGGGAATTTCTGTGTTTATTGTGCATTTTGGAGTTTTCCACCTGATGATATGCTTGAGCTGTCTGGCTGTGAGGTATTTTCTGCAACATATTTTCACTTTTGATCAAGCAGGTTTTCTTGTTTGATTCTTCAACGTGGTCAAGGATTACACGTCAAGCTGGTTCACAGGAAAACACATGATTTTAATGCTTTAATCAACAAATCAGAAAATGTGCTCGTATTCATTTGACATTAGTCACAGGAGAATAGACAGGAAACTGCATAGACACAGGAAACACAAGCTCATTATTAACTTCCCAACATCAACTGTGGCCTTTGGGAGAATTGTACACGATGCTGGAGAGTTTAAAGTCAGCGTCAGTTTTCCTTCACTGAACCAGAGGAATCCATAGATTGAAAGGGTCTCTCAGGTCTGTGGAAGAGAAGCACGTGTTCCGGTTAATCCTCACGTTAAAGACCTGGCTGTCCGTCTGACTGAAGTACCGTCCTGGTCAAAGATTTCCCTCAGTCTTTTCTTTGTCTTCAGGCCAAATTCCGACCGTTTTTAATGTTTATACTATATAAGATTATTGACAGAGCTGCCAACCTTTGACACTTTTACTGTGGTCAGGTTGCAGAGAGATTTTTTTCCGTAAGGATGAGATTTGAATATTTTTCCATATGGCATGCACAATAGTCTATATTTTTTTCACGTACTTACTTTTTGCTGCCCTGCCAATCTCTTTAAACTATTTGTTTCACGCATCCCCATTAGTTAACCAAGAAAAGTACCTCCTGCCAAGAGAATCCACTATTGAGGAGTTAAATGTATGACTAAAGTATCAAATCATGAAGTGAGATGACTGAACATAGAAATAAATGGAAATATTGTTCAACAAATACAATAAAATCTCCCTGCATGTTTGCTTTATTGTAATTTTTGAGAAGAAACAATGGTAAATAACGTTTAACATTTTTATTACCAGAAGTAATATTGATTTTTGATAAGACATATTGATTCAGAAGTGGGGCGGCGCACAGCGGTGGTGTTTCCGTTAGCATTCTTGACTCATGGTGAAAAGGTCTGAAGTTTGAATGTGGTTCAGACATTTCACACACAGGTCAATTTCTGCTCTGTTGGTCTGGAAGAGTAAAATAATATCATATGAAACCTTTTAATAAAGACAAAGACAAATTTATTGCATCAAAAACTGCTACAAATGACTTTTTGTGGCTCTCTAAATAGTATTTCTCTTCAGGCAAAATCTGTTGATGCTGAACACAAGTTGTTTCAGCAGCCCTCAGTCTGCATGTTTTTACATATCCCTCCTTACAGTATGGCTGTGATGCAAATATACTATTTCAACAAAAACTGGCTCGCAGATTATTTGACTCGGGTCACCATGCTCTGCAGTGTCTCGCTAAAACAACATGATCCAATGTGAACCAATTAGTAGCAACCATGACACGTGTGAAAAAAAATTAAGTAAATATTTTCTTAGAAATTTTGGCTTTGCAGTAATGATTGGAACGAACTGCTGGATTGTGTGTTTGACACTCCGGGTTTAGAGTCGGGAGCCTCTCGCTGTGTTCCTGAGGGAAACGCTGTGGTTACAGCTGCAGAGGCCATGTGAGCGCTTTCTCCATGACACACATCCCACTGCTTTATCCAAATGAGCAGGTGCATTCACTGAAGGCAACATTAAAGCTGGGAGGACACAATGCAAGGCCAATGGCTGGAGGACAACAAAGGTGTGCTGGTTTGCTTTGTGGACTTGTGGTTTCAAATTTGTTGAATCAGGTGTATTTATTTTGAGCTTTTTTTGTTTGTTCATTGTTTCCATTACATTTTTTGCGTCACTTGTATAGCTATTTAATTTGATTTGTTGATTTTCTTTTTTTAAAACCCATTCCATTCAACTTTAATAGTTTCAGTCTCCATGTAAATCAAGTGGATATGAAAAGCTGTGGGTCGGAAAATTTCCTAATGGTTATTTAATTGTTCCCAGGTAACAGTGGGCGAGGCCAGAGTCCGCCCTGGACAGGCTGCCGATCCATCACAGGGCAAAGACAGCACAAACACTCACAGGCACACCTGGGGGCTGTTAAGGCTTGCCAATTAACCTCACATGGATTTTGTTGCATGCAGGTTGCTTAGAAGCCTGTGCAACATCCATTTATAGGTTAATATCATCAGAAATGTTTAATATTTTTGAAGCACTTTTGGTAAAATATGTTGACTTGCCTGGATAAGATGAGATGAATCCAACCACCAGCAGCAGGCGCAGAAGAAACACATTCACTGGGTGTAGTTCGGATCCTGACAAAGGAAACTCTGCACAAAAAATTAAAGTAAAGATCAGAACAAATGGAGGATTAGATCATTGTCCCTGCAGTAACACACTCGCCTTCTATGTCGAGGTTTGTGGTGATGTTGCTGAACTTGTTGGTGTGATTATTGAAGGCCAGACAGGAATATGGCCCGCTCTGTTCCTCGGTGACGTCCAGCAGCTGCAGCACTGAGCCCGACACGTTCACCGCCTCTCCTCGGAAAGCCCAGTGCAGCTGAGCTGCCGGGTGGGACTGTGCTGAACACAGCATGGTCAGATTAGACCCCACTGCAAAGGAAGTGGTGTTAAGTCCGTTCACTGTGAGGGCCATGTGATCTGGGCCATCTGAGGAAGACAGAGAAGACAGAGGAAGACCAGGTAGAACAGGCACACAGTTCAACATCAAACAGTTTTTCTATTGTTGGAGGCTGGAGACGATCCAGCTGTCAATGGGAACGGTAGAATACACCCCAAACAGGTGACACGCACACACACAACATGTATGGCTGGCTGCTATGAAATGAGAAAAAAACCATGTGCTCCCATCCATCAGGTCACAAAATGAAAAGAAAATACAAACCAAGAAATAAACCATTGAGATTTTAAATGATAAATGTTGCGTTAAAGGCAGCAACATCATTTTGTCTCCTCCAACTGCCTAAACGACGTGCGAAATGACATATGTTAAAAAATCTTTTGGATTTGTAGAGTAAACTTGACATTTGCACTACAATCTTCACTCTTCCTCTCTCTATTGTCTCATCTTCAGCTCTAAAGCTGATGAAAATCCTACTTGTGCCAATAGAGGCACTGATTTCTACCATGTGGCCATCGAAGGTCTTTACACATGGAGGACATAGGCATGGCCTCTGCTCGGGTCTGATCCTGCCAGCAGTGCAATAAAGCATAAGGACTGAATACAAAGTTTTAAGCCTACAATAAAAGATGTGGAAATGTTAAGTATCACATCTTTCTTGTGCTATATCAACATGATGTGACTCACAGCTGATGGTGAAGTTCACGGCTTCGCTGGAGCTGTTGCTGACAGGATTGGACACCTGACACCTGAACGGTCCCTGGTCGTAGCGGCTCACGTTGACGATAGTGAGAGTGGAGTTTTCATCGGTGAGCTGAACTCGGTCGCTGGCTTTGACCTCAGAGCTGCCGTTCAGCCAGAGGAACGAGGCGGACGACCCGGAGGAGGTGAAGCAGCTCATGGCTGCCGAGCTGCTGAACTCCGTCAGGTGGGTCTCGTTCACTGTGAGCGTCACGTTTGAAACAGGTTCTGTCAACACAAGTGAACGAGATCAAAAAAAATGTACACACACACAAAAAAAACATATAGAGGACTTCCGATACACACAAAAAATGCATGAAAATAAAAGTGCAATATATATTTTTTGAAACCAGAGTTCCTGGAGGGAACCCATGCACTCACAGGGAGAACATGCAAACTCCACACTGGAAGGCTCGGCTGGTATTTTAACTCGAACTTTCTCACTGTGAGCTGCCACCATGCTGCCCTTAACTTTAAGTCAATCTTCAATTGTGTGGAGACTGTTTGTATTCCTTTCATTATAAATTTTAATAATCTTATTTCAACCTCATGCATATTTTAACCAGTCAATTCAACACTGTTTTTTCACTTTATTATCACCCTCATTAATCCTAATAATGATCTTATTCACTCTATGATCAGTCTTCTTCACCTTATTCCTTCATTGTGCAGCTTATTATCATTCTCGCTGTCTTTGTTAGGACAGTGAATATTTAACCAACCATTAAAAAAGTAAAAAATGATGGAGGGTTTTAATAACATCTTCTGATCCATGATTGCTCCAGTTGAAAGAATTTCAAGCCTGATGCGTTTTGAAGCTTTTTTTTTTAATTACCTAAATTTTTTCACAACAAAATGAAAAAAAGTTCTTTTTCTAATATTTTTTTCTGTGATTTCTAACTCATTATTAAGCATCTCTATCATTATACAATATTCAGATGACTTAGACTGAACAATTAACCCTGCAGCTGCAACATTTGAAAAGAGATCTCAGTTAGACAAAAATAAAAATAAAAAATACAGTAAAAACAATAACGTAAGATAAAAGTGAGTATTAACAGACAGAAACTGAGGAAACCAGCGTCTCAGTAAAAGTGCAATGAAACCAAAACACGTGCAGACAGTGGAGACCAGAGCTGTGACGTTCAGACAATGTGAGGTTATACAAATGTCACGAGGAAGGCACACGGATCCCTGTGTTCAACTTTTTGTAAATGCTGTTTAGGGAAGATAGTCTTTCAGCAGGAACCTGCTCCAGGGAAAAGGGTAGTGTAAACACTGCATCAGCACATTGTCTCTTCTCTCTTCCTTTCTCTCTGCACAATTACAAAACACCGAAAAATTAAAAGACACCGAAAGCATTCGTCAAGTCTTGTCTGCAAAAGCTTGGGTTTACTTTTAATTTACTTTATTCTTAAATGCCTTTAATTTATAGTTTATGTGTTTTTTTTTTGCTCATATGTTAAAAACAAGTTGGCTTGTTGTCTCCACCTACACACAAAAGCTTTACTGTCAAGGTTTGAAAAGTTCTTGTTTTCATTTTGGGATTTTAGCACAAAAATGGATAATCTTATATTACATACTATTCAATTAACTAAAAAGAACTTTGTAACATAGTACTCATAAAACTGAATTTAGTGTTTATTCAACTACTTTCTAACCTGTGGCCCTAACATGAATAAAGTTGGAGAAACAGGGATTTTGTGAAAGACAAGTTTTTCATTCTGATAGAATCGCCCTACAAAGTGAACTGTATCCTTGTGATATATATTTACAATGGAAGAATCATCCTTGTTTTTAAGGCAGAGTTTGATCTGTTATAACATCTGAATTATGACTTTTGGACCACATCTGTGAGCTCTGTATTTAACTCTCACCCAGAACAGTGATGGAGGCGTTGGCCCTGAGCTGAGGGTCACTGCTTTGCACCACGTACTCTCCCGAGTCGGCCACGGTGACGGACATCAGCCTCAGGGTTCCGGTCAGGACGTCCACCGACGCTCTTCCTGTGTAATTGGGAAAAACGGCCTGCTGCACCCCGAGCCAGGTGAGGATGAGGGACTCTCCCGCCGCCCAGCTTCCACTCCTCAGGTTTTGAGCGGGGAACAGGGACAGGGTCAGCGTCTCCCCCACCGGGACAGGATTCCTATACGGCTTGATCTCCACAGCAACACAAGCCAGAAACCCTGAGGGGGAGGAAAATGATATAAGAGAGGAAAGAATAACCCAAAAACTTCTCAAAATAAATCAAATGGAAACCTACCTTGTGCTAAAAGCAGGAATGCGGTTACTGGAGTTCCCTTGCTTTTCGTCATTTTGTTTCAGCAGTCTGAGCCTCCTCTTGCTATTTTTTCCCACTAATATAGCCCCCCATTGTTTGCCCTGCCGCCCCCAACCCAGAAGCAGAGCCACAGGTCTTATCTGCAGGTGTTTCTAATTATTTGGTATTGACTTTGGTTAAACTTAAGAGGCTGCATGTTTGATTAGGGGTGAAGTTCTGTTAATGATCCATCAACTGCATGACAAATTATGACAGAGGGTATGTTAGGAATGACCGAGAGAAGGGGCGAAGATGGCTGTCTTAAGATTCTTCTTTGTTTAGTATTAGGGATTTGGTGATGCATTGATGCTCTTTCTCTCCACATCAGTGTCCCAACTGTTCCTGCACTGAGCGTATAGCTGATTTCAAAGAACGATTCTCTTCTTTCCACCCCTACTCTTCAGTTTCGGTGAACACACCTGACATATGACACTACAGCTCTCTCTCTCTCTCTCTCTCTCTCTCTCTCTCTCTGTAGACAATGTTTTCATTTTACCACGAAACCACATCAAGAAATGTATCTGTGTACACAAAACCACCAAAAATGCTGGAAACATTCATATGGAGCCTGCGGTGGTGTGTAACTCTGCCACAGAAATATAAAAATACACTAAGATTAAGAAGACATGAAGCAGTTAAACAGGCATGAAGCTTAAAATACTGAGATGTTGTTCGTCTCCACTTCATCTTGTTGAACACACTCCTTTAAAGTGCCACTGCTGTTATGTAGGTTGGCAGGTTTAGCAGAGGACATCAACGTCTCAGCAGTTTTGGATGTAAAGTTGCTGATCCCTTGGAGTCTGTTTAAAAAAAAAAAAAGCTTCCTGAAAATGTTTCACTTATCTGATTTAAAATAAGAATATTCCTCTCTGTATCACCTGGGCCATAAATTATATTTTCTGTCACAAAAATGAAGAAAAAAAAAAAATCAAGTAAAAAAATTAGAGGGGAGTCAGGATCAGTGTATGCTTAGGAGCCATTTCCAGCTCAGGCAGGGTTCCTACTGGACGGGTTATCGGTTCATCACAGTTCACAGGAACAACTCTCAGATTCTGTGGACGATGCATGGCGGGGCTGGGAAACCGAGGTCCTCGAGAGCCGCGTTCCTGGATGGTTTTAATGTGGCTTCACTTCAGCACACCTGACAGTGATCATTGGCTCGTTATCAGGTTTTCTGCAGAGCTTCATCATTGATTGATTGATTGATTAGATTCAGGTGTGTTGGAGCAGGGAGACACTGAAAACATGCAGGACACAAGTCACCAGTCAACCTGCGTTCATGTTGTTGGACTGTTGAAGGAAACCGGAGAAAATCCACACACAAGAACAGGCGACGTCCACAACAAAGGCCTGTTTGAACCTTCGGCCACCTTGACGAGCCTGGAGCACCGAAACACTGCTGCACCCTCATGTGGCCCAGAGGAAGCATCGGCAGGTTTATCTAGAAGGTCATGGACTTTTTACAATGTTTGAGTGTGTCTATGTGTGTGTGGGTGTGTATGTGTGTGCTTTCCTAACAAATCCACAATCAAATAATGAAATGATTTGTCGACTGGTTTTAAATCTCACAATGCTGAATATTGTCTTCTATTATTTTAAAATGTAAAAGAAAAGCTCATCTACCATGTTATTCTCTTAAATTAGATAATTTCTTATAATATATAATCGTTGTAGTCTTCCAGTGCTGCATGTCCGGAAAACAAACAATCCCTCCTCTCACAGCACCACTCAGCAAACATCTGTGGTATTATTCGAGTGGTGCCGGTACAAAGTCCAGTCTTTGAGCACACCTGCGAGATGAACTTCTAGCTCCCAGAGGATGTGAATGGTTTATTTGTGAAGCATGAAGGTGAGTGTGATTAAAGTGTGCATTAAAGGGCCAGCCTCAGGCCAAGCCTGAGTTTAAAGTTTAAACTAAAAGTTAAGTTTTTAAAGTCATCAAGCGTTGATTTATGAGCGTCTATTTGTGAGTGTGGATGAAATCGACCCAATATGCTGAAGAAACGTCACGGCATGAGATGGATTTCATGTTTTGAATATGTCCCATATGCAAACCTCTGTGGCACTCCTGCGTTGAGCACGATGCCATTACAGTAAGTCACTCTGCAGGACTGGAGTGTGTGATCAAAACATTTCCAGCAGCAGACTGCTGCTTCACGCCCTCATGTCGTGTCTTCATGTGAAACCCTGATCACTGAAAACACCGTGTCCTACAAAAGAGCAGAGTCATCCTGAATGGGCCCAAATCTGTTCTCCAGTATTCTGGGATTATCTGTGCTCATGACAGATTTCACTCGTTAATACGGTTGTGTGTGTGTGGCAGACAGTGAGAGGAAAAAAAAAAAGACAGAGAAACAAAGGAGTGAGACAAAGAGAAAAAGCCAACAAAGTTTTGTTTTTTTTTTTGGTTTCCTCATGTTTTATTTTTCAAACCGAAAGAGTCAGATAAGGGCAGGAGCATCTCTAACTTCTATAGACCAGTAGGTGGCGCCAGAACACATACATACTGTCTGCCTGAAACCAAAACAGTATTTTTTTTTTCTTTTTAGTACATTTGAGTGCCACTCACCACCTGCTACTTCTACATGACTGCTGGATCATCTGCTGGTGTTTCTAACAGGTTCCGTCTAATGTTTTCTGAACTTCAGAGTTTGACCACGTGCAGGAAGCCAGTTGAACTCCTTTCCCTGCAGACCTCCAGTGATTTGTTTGTACCCAGGCTGTGCCGTGACCTTTTTTATATGACTCTATTTGTCCTCATTAGATTTGTTTATTAATTATGCCCTTTAGTCGAATGCCAATGCCACGTGTTACACCTCTTTATCTAGTTCAGAGCTACTGGAGTTGATTTGAGGGCAGGACACACTGCCAATAAAAAGTTATCTGGTTGCAATTTAGATGTCCTTCCTCCTGTTGTATATCATCCTGTGCCAAAATCTTCCTTCAAAGTATTTATCACCTCTGGTGTCATTTCCCTAATCAAGACAAAGACAAAGAGCAAACAAAATAAAGTCTGTGAGATAACAGCCATAAAGGAGGAGAGAAACACGGACAGGGGCTGGAGAGTATCTTTGGCTTGGCTCAGTCACCCTGTTTGCTCAGTCCGATGCTCTTATCTGCTTTATTTGTTCCGTTTGAGAGAAGTAAGAAAGAGATCATTGAGTCATTCATCACCAGTGTGTGGTGTCGGTGAGACAGTGTCAACACCTCAGTTTTAATTTTACTGAAGAGATTTTTCTCTTCCGCATGTCGGAATCAGAAACACACCCAGGTCAGTCCGATTAATCAAAAACCATTAAAACGTATTAAAAGTCATCTCAAACAAATCTGTAACAATCAAAACATTAATTGTAAATTGGAGTTTGAAGGGAGCGGTGTGTTTTTGTTCTTAATATTACTGTTTTTAACCTGTAAAGCACTTTGTGCTCCACCATCTATGAAAAGTGCTTTCTAAATAACATTTGTTTGGATTTGCTGGAAACCACAGATGACAGTTCTGTCTCTGTTGCTGAGTCACCATCACCATGGCAACTGTGCGACAGGTCATTTAATATTTTCAAATTTTGAATATACTGAATGAAGTTTGAATACTGTATTGAATGGAACCTTGACACATTGCTCAGGTCTGCTTTAACTCATTTTAAACCATGACATAGAAAACAATCCCAAAGTATTTTTTATACAAATCAAGTGACATATTTCCAGCTGTTTTTTTTTTTTTTTTTTTTTAAATACAGTACAAAGCTATCTTTTGCATTCATAAAAACATTTTTTGTTTTGAGGTCAGCTAGCAAATGTAAAAATTAATTCATGCCTTGATGGTCTCCTACTCAAGTTTTAAAGACAAGAAACTTGAATGCAACTGCAAAAAAGCACAATTACAATCCATCATCCATTGAAAATTAATAATAAAGAGTCCAGGTGCAAACTAATGTGCAAACATAAGAGTTGGAAAGTAAATAGGTATTGCACTGCCTCCTAATTTGCACCATGGTGGTGGTGGTTCCTGTTTATGAAGGGGGCTGCTTTCAAAGCAGCACAAGTGAGGAAAGTGTGTCTGTCTTGTTATTGAGAAGTCCCAGAGGTGTCCACAGTGTGGCGTGAGACCTCTCTGAACAGTCACTGGAAAAACCCAGCGGTCCAAAGGATCAAACAGAGGAATGTTGGGTAAATCTGTCAGTTATTAAAATATAAAACACATTGAGCCAGATGTACTGCACGTGCAATGATAAAATCTAATTGCACTTACACTTTGTGCAAAGCAACAAGTGCACCAGTCACGTTAAAGCCATATTAGAAGACATTTTAAAAAAAGAAGCATGAAAATTCTACTCATCCAGCCCCGCTGTGAAAACCTGGCAAAGCTAACAGTCACATTAGGAAAGTTTACATTCAAACACAAAATAATTACATATATCTCTTAATTAAAAAAGGTCAAAAAGACTGTTTTGAATAGTTTAGTCTTTTATTTGTACATCAGTGTTATCCAAGTTAACAATCGCATCTCACAGGATGAATCCAACTCAACATGAACTATTTCTGAAAGAAAATTTGAATTTTAAAATTTTGATGAGAAAAGAAATCACAGAACAGAAGAATAACTTGACAGTCACATTCACACCTACAGTCACGTTAATTTCACCATTTCACTTGCTGCTCATGTCTTTGAACTGAAGGAGAAAACTCCAGTGAACAGAGAAAATCCACAACCAGACTGGAAGAACATGCAAACTCCTCACAGAGAGACTTTTACTAGTAGCTATAATTTATCATATTTTAAAATCACAATGGCATGAAGGGGTGGTGTTCTTCTACAGGCACAAGCTGTGTAGCACAGTAAAGATTCACGTTGTTGGATTTCATGATTTCCTGAAAAGTTTCACCTCTTCGAGAATTTACCTGATGAAGACATCAGTGTGGCAATGGGGGTTTTTTCAAAATGATGAAAAGACGTTTGTAAATTTTTGTAACTGGATTACTCAAGACCTGTCAAGAGAGGTGTGTTGAAACTGCAACGCTTTTCTCAACTCAGCAACTCAGTTGCATGAAAAAACTAACACCAGATGTCACTGTCTCACAAGAGTTTGCAGTCACTTGCAGGTTCCTCCCTCCAAATGAGAAGGGACATAAACTAGTGCTAAGCAGGGTTTACAGGAAATGATAAGAATCAGTTGCTTACAAAAACAAAATATCAGGGGCTTTCAGGCTGTTCCTGATACAGATAAACATTTACATACTGTCAGTTCACTCTATTATATTCTTCATCATGACTGCTTTGAATGGAGGAAACTGTGAACGAGGAGGTAAAGGATAACTAAAAGTATTGTCATGGCAGCATTTACATCCCCCGTGATAAACTTTTATTGCATTTAATAGCTACCAGCAATGTTGATATATGACATTTCCCAGCAGTCACATTATAAAGCAGGTCAATGAATAACATCCGTGTCCAAACAGGTGCAGAGTTTCAGGGACAATGAGGTTGACGTCTAAAGGCTCACACGTCATTTTAAGATAAATTCGAACCACATCAGTCTATAGAACCACAATAGAAGAAATATTATCTATAACCTGTAAATGTTTTTAACAACAGTTTGATTTTACTGCTTCATTTGTGCCTTGATGGTACCAGGTTGCTGCAGCAACATCATGAACTTTGAGCCGATTGGTACAATTCAAATATGATTTATGGCTTAATGATGGGCTTTGGTTTCGTGTGTTTTCTTAAAACTATTTCCTGCTTTTGTTGTGCATTGCCAACATTTTATTTCCAATTACAGGTTTCTCAAAAGCATAAAAAGCCATAGAAACATTTAGAAATGGAAACTAATGCCAATATTTTTAACATCAGGGCACATGAACTGAATAAATTAGATATATATTTTTAAATGTGAATATCTTATATTATTGGATTTTACTAAATTTGATGGTCCCGTCCTTTTTTAACCTGAGACTACACAACAGTCACTACTGTCCCAAATCATTCTTACAAAAACCGTTTCTGAACTTCCTCTTAACTCTTCCCCTGCTGTCATTGTGTTGCTTAATGCTTTTCAGAAGCAGAAACACTCAGGCTGTTATTTCACCTTTTTCTCTGAAACACTTTCAACCAGCAGACGATCCGTTTATGGATTGCCTTTATCGAACAAGAAGAGACCAAAGCAGAAAATTCTTCTCAGACACCAGTGACTTACGTAAAAAATACTTTATTCATTTGTGCAAAGCGATTCAATTTTCACAAATACATTTCTATCCTGAGATTCTCTTTGAAGGTACATTCAAGTCAAAAGGCAAATTCGTCAAACATTCAACAGACATTTTCTTTGGTATGTGACAGAAAAAAAAGAAAGGATAAGCTTCATGGTTGAATGAAAACCTGGCAGCCTGGCTGCAGAAAAGCTAATGATGAACACACTTGTTCTACAAGGTTTCATTTTTTTGTGTGAGGGGGAAACTACAAAGAAAGTTTGAGCTTCAGTAATGAGTAACTAATAGGTGGAGGGGAGACTGTGAGAAACGGCTCACGTCTAAAACTTTCAGCCTTTTCCTTCCCTTATTTGTTGTGCGCTTGAGTTATTATCAGATCTATAGATGACAAACCAAACACAACTGGAGCGTGAAGTCCGAATGGATAAAGGCTTGATGTTGGGTTAGTAGACAAAAGATTGCACCGCTGCAGGTCAGCTTTAACCTTTTTCTCCCCGCATATTTCCTCACACTATGTAAACAGCCTGAGAGCTTCACCTTTGATTTGAATATTTATATAATGTATCAGGTATGTTCAGACACAGTTTCCACAACTGCAAGTCCCGTTGTGCTTTATTTTGCAAACGTGCAACACATTCCCAGTGAAAGAAGATCTAATCAATCCACAGTAATAACCTGACTTTGACACTCTGTGCACAACAATCAAGCTCCAGGCCAAAATTGGAGTTTATAAATTAACATGATATCAACATCAATCCTGATAAATGCCCCGGGAGTGTCACTGATCAAAACATGGAGTGCAGTGCACTTCTAAAAAACAGTGTCCATGCATGAAGGAACTGAAAAAAGAAACAAAATACACAACTACAGTACAAGGCCTTTACATGCAGAGAGACACAGTTGAACTGAGGACACAAGTAGGATGAATTATTTAACTCATGAAAATAAAGCATTATCACTGCAGTACAGATTATCTCTTCAGGTAGGTCTCACAGTTCTCTTCAGCTGACTGCATTTTCAGAAAAAAACAAAAATCTATTGGTGAATTGCTGAATATCAGTTTCTCCATGCCACTGCATCTCAGTCATTACAAAGACAGTACTTTTGGCTTTGTAGACAGATGTTTTTATTAAAGTTAATTATTTACAAAGATCTATGGAAAAGCTGCCGACTGGCATTTAAATAGAAAATAAGCTGTAATCAAAGTGACTGTATTGTTTGTGGTATTATATGCTGATGTTTGCGATTTGGACAAGAGAAACATTGACAGAAGAAGTAGCTTTACTTCCTTGTGACAACCTTATATATTAACTGTGAACTTTAACAGGATCAGAGTCATGTTTCTGCCTGTCTGCAGGATGGACTTCAGATCTTAAAAAAGCACGTGTAGATCAGATAGTTCCCAGCTTCTTTTAATACTCAACTGTGAACTCTTTCATCTTATGAAAAAACATCCCATCATTGTTATTTTACATTCATTATTGTGTCTTAAGTTTTTGTATGTGGAATGTCAAAGTTTAAACCCACCAGAACATTTATTCCTGCTCTAAATGTAAAATAGAGTATAATATTGAAAAATAAACACAATTTATCCGATTGGTGCAACTGATGTTTTTAAATGCATTGGAAAATGTAATCTCATTTTGAATGCATGTGGCTTTAAATGTTACATAAACGATGATCCACCGACAGCTGGATGATACAAAGAAAAACATTACCGCTCATACGTCTGCACTTTGCGTCATGCATTATGGCGCTGGTGTCGGTAATAACCGTCAGAGCTGGTTATTGTTTAACTGCCACTAAAGTGCGTTTCACAAGGTAGACTAAGGTCTGAATCACTCAACCAGATAAAGGAACAACACAAAAGGAGGAAGTGATTCTTTCTTTCAACTAAATGCGTTCCTCATGTCTGTTCCACCTCACTTTGTGGGGACCTAAGGGTGGGCTGGTCCGCCGTTAACGCCGGGCTGAGGGGCGGACCTCTTTGTTCGCTGCATATGATCGTCGTAGGTGGGAGGGGAGGACGGTCCGGGACCCTTGTTGTTCACTCGGACTTCAGCGTAGTCTGTTGTGGTGTTCTGCTCCCCGAGCGGCACTGACACTCCTTGCTTGTTACGGAAAAACCTGACATCTGCATAGTTCAGGTCCTACAATTCACAAGAAAAGGATTATTTATAAAAGAGGAAATGCATATTAATGAACATACAGATTCAAATATGCGAGATTAGAGCCAGAGTCACAGCAAAGCAGCAGGAGTATTAAAAAAAGCAGGCCCTAAGGTGTTAAAAGTGGCTCACATCCTTTATTGAAGTGTATGAATGACATTTCAAAAGGACCGCTTGTGTTTGTGATTGCATGTCATCCTGTTTCACAGTATTTCACTGAGGAAAATGCGTAACACCCTGTTGTTGCCTTTACTGACACAACCAGGCACGTGTTTGTTCCACCCATGCATGCAGGATCAGGTACTCCTAAACAATGTGCTTTTTCCTGGTTCAAAGTCTGATGTTGAGCACCAGTTGTTGAGTTGATGCAAGAGTTTTACAAACGAGGGCGAGCCTCTGCCAAAGCACAATAAAAAAGGATTGCCAATTGTCTTACAAGCAATGCTATGTCTGTATTATATGTGTGCTTTGAAGTGTGACTTAACTTTGTGGCTTTCTCTATTGTTGAAGTGGATTCTGAACAAAGTAGCTTTCTACAGGTTGCAGGTTTTTGTTTTTACATTTGTAATAGGAAGCTTTTTTTTATTCAATAATACATTTTAACTTTAAATGAATATTTTAAGAAAAACCTCAAACAACTTTTACTATTATTGACTCATTTCTAAGGATTTGCCATTATTTATTCTTCCATTAACTCAGTTATATTTTCAGTACATTCAGAAAGCATTCCAAGCTTTCAACTGCCTGAACTCTCTTGTCATGTTACTTTAGAAAATCTTTCATTTACAAATCGGACAGTTCAGTTCAGACATCATAGTTTGGAAAGTACTATTTTATAGACCAACACAACACAGCTCCTTCAGACAAGCCACATAAAGGGTTAAACAGAATCCTCACATTTTTGAAATTGTGATTAAATTGTGATCATACAAAAAAAAAAAAAAAAAACGTAAAATTCTCTGAATTCTGAAGGGCATATGGGTGGAATTTACCTCATTTTTGTTTCCTGCATTTCCCCGCGCTCCACCTCCTTAAAAAAAGACAAACAAAGTGCGTTTTAATTCAATAAAGGCAGTAACAATTTCACTCAGCACCAGTTCCCATCCTTACCAGTAGTGGTAGAGGTAGATTTCTTTTTCTTTTTCCTGTTTTAACACACAAAAAATGCCTTATATGCAAACAGCCAACAGATACACTCTATTTTCTTTGTCAGCAGTAATCACAGTGAGTTCTGTCTGATGAGCACAGCTTCTCTTCAAGCAGCCACATCGGCAAAGTGATTCTTTTCAGTGCTACTTCTTTAGATGTGTATTCACATTTACATCACAGTTTACATTTTCCACAGACAGCTTTCACAAAGTCCAAAGTTCTTTTTGAAATGAAAGCTGTTTGCCCGGTCACTTACTTTTTCTGAACGCAGTAGCACCCTACGCCGATGGCGACAGCGACCACCACAACACAAGCCACTACTATCCCAACAATGCAGCCAGTGTCACAGTCTGGTCCTGGTGGTGTAGCTAGAGAAAACAGACAGAAAAAAAGAGGAAGAGGAATCAACAAATTTTACATCAAATATGAGCAAATCATTCCATTAACTGAAGGCCATTAGATAAATAGCAGTTTTGTGGTCATGATGTGTTTCTTCCCACAGGGAATTTTCAGTAGAACGCTCGGTTTGGCAAAGTGATGGATGGACTGTGTTGTCTGTGTCTTTCCACAGGTGATCAGTTTGCTGAAGGATAATTTACGATAACGTGTTTTATTGTCACTGGTATACTATCAGCACATATAGTTGTATTATTAACAGTTGGTCGGGAGTTGGTTGCTCTATGAACTGTATACAGATGTTATTTAAAGTTACTGATTGATGAGCTAACAGACTACCACACTCTGAATGTTACTGGAACACAATCAAAATAAGAATATCAACAATATTTACAATTATTGTCCCCTGAGGTATTTGTCACAGACAGCCGGTGCTCAGCTGATCCAGATTTTCCAGTTATTTCATTCGTCGCTCTGCAGGTGTACGTTCCACTGTCAGAAATGTTCGCGTTGTCTTTAATGAGCTCAGAAGATGAGTTCAGTATCTGAGTCTCATTGAATAACCAGGTGAATTCAGCCAATGGCTCTGAGTCAGCGGTGCAGCTCAGTTTTATGGTGCTTCCCACTTTTATCTGATTTTCACCACTGATTTTGACATTTTCTGGTCCATCTGAAAAACAGATTTATAAAATGTATTAATGTAGGTAATGTGATTTCATCCTCACTGGACAGAAACAGTTGATAATATGAATATGAAATAAATGTAAAAAAATATTTTAGCATAATAAATTTTGTGTTGGATTGGAAAAATAATAAATATCATCCATACACTGAGATTTGGCTTTTTGTCATTGAACTATAAATATCAATTGAACATCACAGTACTTACAGTTTACAGTCAAGGAGAAAGCAGCTAGCATACTACTGAAGCTGTTGCTGATGTGACAGACATATTCTCCGTTGTCATTTCTGCTCACAGTGGTGAAGGACAGCACTCTGTTATTGTCATGAAGCTTCATGTTGTCAGTCAGGATCAGATCTGAGTCGTCCTTCATCCACTTTCTGCTCAACACTGAGCCAGAAGCCTCACAGGTTAAGTTGAGACTGGTCCCTTCAACTGGAGGATTTGTTGGTTTGACAGAAGCATCTGATACGTTCACTGTTGGCCAAAAGATAAAAGGACTTTGTTATAAGAATTTGACCAAATAGGACATGGTCTGTAATTTAGCAAAGCCAATAAGAAGCGACTTCCTATTCATGATGCACATCATGTATATTTTATACTGACTGACATTTCCATCAAATACTCTCATTTAAGCTTAGACTGAATCTTTTTGTCGAATTCACAAAGCAACGTCTGTGTCTTTAGCACAGAGTCCATCATCTTGCCAAACAAGTGTTTTTATGTGTAGTTTTTTTAAGGTGAAACTATTCACCTGTTTGTTTTTACTCAATGCCGTTACTGACTCCAAACTCAGTTTTCTGAGGAGTGAGGAACTTTTGCACACATCAGTCTGCAGACAAAGACTGCGGTGGGATTTGAGATAGCAAGTTCTTCTCAAAAACATTTCAAGTTGTGGTGAGAGTGTGAAGAAAAATCAGTAAATATGAATATTTAAATTGTGTGCTCATTATGGTTTTTGGAGTTTTCAGTGTTAACTAACAAAAATGAAAATCCTCCATTTAAATAGGTGTTTTTCATGTAAGATATATAAAAAAAGTATGATAACTCCACAATGCAATAATCAAACATTTCATATCAATAGAATTCCATCTGTTGTATGTTTGGCTCCTCTGTTTTGGCATAGCATCTCTAAACCCACTTACTGTCATGACACACCTGATAATGCATTTGAAGAAGAAACAAACTATCTAGAGATCCAGATAAACTATGAAAGATTTGTTCACAGAACCCAACAAAGATGTGACATACATTGGGCCGTGTTCAGCAACCTGTTGCAAATAACACATTACACAGGACAGCAATACTGAAAGAGTATAAGATGTGTCAACAAAATTTCATAAGCTAACTTTTCAATTTGGAAAATATTTTGAAGCTTTAAAACAGGACATATTTTTAAGTTTGGGTCAAGTTCAGTCCTTCCGATAGATCTGGACAAAAACAGATGGTACATAAAATATGTATGTCATTATTTAACTATTGTGTCAATAAAAGGTCTCTGGGAAAAAATGATTGCTTGTCACTTTCAGCTGATCCCTGGTTAAAGTAAGCTGTACAAGGCTCTCAAATAACACTCAATTTTAATCAACGGTCAAGCAGAAGGAGTCACATGAAGTAATGTCAGTGTCACAACAATGCAGTACAATGTATCCTGAATTTAATAACACTATCCCATTCCGAATCATATTTCTGTGTATAAAATCATTGAATAAACCTACCCAGAATATTGATGACTGCAGGTTCAGATGTTTGATTTCTTAGAGTTTCGGTGTTGAAGGCCTGACAGCTGTAGCTTCCACTCTGATTTTCCTGAACATCCACCAGTTTGAGCTCTGATCCAATGTCTCGAAGCTGAGATCCATTTAGAAACCAGGTAAACTGAGCAGGAGGTCTGGAATCAGCTGAACAGACCATCGTGATGTCCGATCCTACTGCATGGTCTGTTCCTGCTGGTGGAGTCAACTTTACTTTTTCTGGCCCGTCTGTGAGTAGAAGCAAACATTAAAAATCAGAGATTGTTTGTTGCTCAAAAAAGATGATACACAAAAAGACAGTACAAAGTTTAATTGAGGCTGATCTGGAAAGGCTCTGATCCAGCCTCCTACTAGATACAGGACCAGGCATGCACGCCCCTGTTGTAGTGGATTAAATGACTGAAGTTACTGACAACCATAACAACAGCTGTTTGAGCAATAATGAGTTTGTGCATTTATACGATACTTGCAGTCTACCATTGAGTGAAACATCCCCTAGAAAGCCGATTCAACTCACTCCACACAGATGCTCTTGTAAGGTGTAAAAACAACACAATTGTAATTCCTCAACTAAAAAGAACTTTTTCCTGAATTTATTCACTGCAGGTGACACAGCTTAGTAAGATTAAAGGGATTAAAACAACATTAAAAAAAAAAAGTTTCACACATGACTGTGCACAGCCTCAGATCAAAAAAACCAAAATAAATTTGAGCACATCTTAGTGCAACACCATGATTATAAAGAAGAGGAAGAAGAAAATCTTCTGATACTTGCTCCTTTCTTAAACATAGCTAATTGGAGAATAAATTGTGCTGCACGTATAGAGATGCAGGGATAAAATTAGATAAATTTATTAAATAGCAGCGGGAAAAGCCAAGCTTCAACGCTAAAGTAAGATAAAGGTCAGCATTAAACAGCCAGATAATGATCATTGTTTTATATGGAGAACAAATAAAACATTTTTATCAAGCACCTCTAAGACTAATGCTACATGTATCCCACATGAAAATCTGATGTGAAGTTAGAGACTCAGTGAAATTGACAGCCCTCAGCTCCTCCTCTGATAACAGCTGACTCAGAACAAAACTCCTGCACATAAAGTTATTGAAAAATATAGAATGTAACAGGATTGACTGAACAGATTTGCTTGCCACTTATGTCAGTGTAGCTATCATGGGAAAATTGATTTAGTATGTTACAAACTCACAGGAGACGGTAACGTTTGCAGGATCGCTGGTGTCACTATTGACAGGATTGGACACTTTACATGTGTAGCTCCCCTGATCATCTCTGGTCACGTTGGCAATAGAGAGCAATCTGCCTCCATCAGTGATCTGAACTCTGTCGCTGGCTGTGATCTCAGAGCCGTCTTTCATCCAGAGGAAAGACAGCGGGGATCCAGAAGAGGAGCAGGACAGCCTCAGAGAATCCTTGCCCTCAACAAGCTTTTGAGTTTCAGGATTTATTGTTACATTGGAGATTGGAGCTGTTGGAGGAAAACAAGGAGGATTAATGTGTGATGAATGATAAAACTGTACAATAATTAAGATGGTGCTTACTTCCTTGAAAAGATGGCAAAAGATGTTGACCAATTGTAATCACTTAAAAACGTGATTAAATAATAGACATTGCGGGCAGAATATCAGTTGAAATACATCAACTTTAAACACATTTATTGTCATCATGGAGAGCATCTATTCAAAGTTTCTGCTTGTATTCAGGCCCGGCCCTGGATTGTTGTGCGCCCTTGACAAGCATCTCTATCTTTACTGAATGGGTGGGAGGGCATTACATGTCACATTCCATATTACATTTGGCTCCAATAATTCTCCAAAATCATAAACAAAAAAAAAAGGACCAATTGAAATACAGTACAGAATGACAATGAACTGTAGCAGTTTATGGATTGGAATTAATCACAAAGGAAGTTACATGGTTTTGATCTCCCCCAACAGCAGACAAGAGCATCACTTTCAACACACCATTGATAATACAAATAGCAGGACCCTGTCATTCAAGGTCTGATATGAAAATTTTAACTGGACCATTTAGATTAACTGCATTACAAGAAAACAACCACTGATAAAATTGTCAACATCAGAACTTCGAGATAAGCCACAAAAACGTATAACCTCAAACATCTTGCACCATAACCATTGTTTCATTTTCTATAAATAACCTGCTATAGAAGTGCAGATAAACAGTTTAGAGTGCAGGAAAAGTCGCTCGGGGGAGGCAAGTCTTCGTACAGATTCCATCAATCGCCGATTAACATGAAATTAAACAAAACAGCAGTGTTTAATGGCTGCAGCTTGGGGCGAATTTAAAGTTATCTGGTTAATAAACGCACTGAAACTGAAGCATGAATAAGTGCCCCACCTTCAAAATTTACCTGTCGTGACTGCTGTGCTTTAATATGCCCATAAGGGGGCACAGGACAGCCTGTCAAAAACATGTATTTTGGGACTGCAATTCGGCGCCACTCCCTTTAGATGGCGTCTTAGGTGGCAGCCTGTTGCCTATGCCCTGGGCCAACCCTACTTGTATCAGTAATCTACAAAAAATTACTTTTCATCAAACTGTAGAAAAACTTCTGATCACAGTTACAATATCACAGCTGACTAAGAATTTGGTAAAAAAAAAAATGAAACATTATTAGAAATAACGTTCAGACATCTGGCCATTGACTTATTGTTGAATTTTAGTTCTTGCATTATTAAGGTGCGCTCTAATTTTTTTTTAATATTTATTTTAGGGTCCACCAATTCTTCATAGGGCTCTCACGGAGATACTTCAAAGTGAAAAAGGTATTTCCCAGAATTACCTTGTAAAATGTAATTGTAATGTAACCCTGTCTCCACAAAACAGACAACTAAACTGCATTCTCAAATACTCATTCAACCATTGGAACATCCTTTTTCCCATTAGATGATTATTTAATTTGGGGAATAAAAGTATATGAATATCTGAAAATGAAGATATTACTTTTAAAAGTGCGAAAAATGTGCTTGATTTATTACATTTTTTAAAGTGGAATGTTTTTATATTTAAATGAATATGTTATAAAAATATGACAGCATACCTGTAGACAGCTGTATTTAAAAGTTGCTCACCATGTACTCTCAGTGTGATGGTTCCTGACTCTTGACCACCAGTTGAAGGAACAATAGCGACTCCATAATCCCCACTATCAGCAGCTGTCAGATTGCTGAGCTCCAGAGATCCAGTAGAATGGGTGATTCTGGCCCTGCCTGTATAGTTTACCCCAATGTTCTCTCCAGAGGGAGTTGAGATTCCTATATTGTTTGCACCAAAGCTCCAGGTCACCACTAAAAATGGAGTTTCTGGAGGAGTCTTTGTTGTTTCAAATAACACTGAACCTCCTATGGCTGCATCCAGAGGACCATCTGGTAAAATACCAGCTCCTTCACTGAAACCTGAAACAGACAGAAGTGAAATGAGTTTAGTGTGAACTACTGAAGATTCAAAAATAAATCATTAAAAAAAAGCAGAGAACACCACATGCGGACTGTTCACGTGATCACATTTTTCCCCCCTTTTTTTTGGTCTTGTATTTTCTGTTTCTTCAGTAACTTGGGTTGTTTTAAACTACTTCTTCAAGTATAACATCATTTTGTACAACACAATTACAGGAAATTCAGGAAACAGATTCTGCTTAGATTAATCATATCAATGAAAACAGATCCTTACCTACAAAACCCAGGTAGAGAATAAAGAATAAAGGCAACATGGTCACTAATTAAAACCATAAGCCATGCAGAAGAGAGTTGAAAAATCAGGACTGCTTTCAGCCTGACAGCTGATCTTATTGAATAAGTCTCCACCTACCTGATGTCCTGCACCACCTGTCTGCTGTCATCAGCTGTGACATGATGCCTCCCTCTGGTGGTCACAATGTATTTCATCAAGTCATGGGGAAAGAAACGTCAATTTTTACAAGACTACTTGGATGTTCACAAGTAACTGTAGTAATATGGTTCACAAGTGATTCGAGATCAATAGGTAAAATAACCTGGGACCTACTGAGCTAAAATACTGTATACTTCTTTGTTTTTCTTCACTGAGTTAGAGTTAAATAAACCTATAAAAGTTAAAGTGTTGTTAAAGGGGGGGGGTTCGGCATCATGTCGGGCTGGCAGAGTATTTGCAGTCACGTGACCCGGGGGTTGGCAACCAGCCGCCATATTGAAGTGAAAACAACTAGTGTTACGCGGTTTCATTCATAGAGAGTAGTGCACCTTCTGTGTTCTTTAACATTGAAAATGTGGACTGATAAAGAGATAGGGATGTTGTTGTGTTTTCAGATCAAGTGAACAATTTTGACGTAACACACAAAGACCGGTACCGGGAGAAACTACGGATTTCAGGCTGCAGCAGGACCCATACTTAATTAATGCCAGCCACCTGTTCCAGCAATGCACAGCTGAGACTTAAGAACCCTGCGACCTGGAGTATGTGGACATTTAGTACATTTAGTGCATAGATCTGTTAACTCCAGGCCAAAATGGACTTGCTCATCACGGAAGTCAAGTTTGGCCCTGTACCGGATCCAACACCCATCTGCTCCACCTCAGCGTCGTTGTATAAAGTGACTAAAATGCTGTGAGGATGATTTCTTTCAATTGTGTCTCAAACAAAAAGCCTTAATCTCACTAACTGAACACTCCAGCTGCACTTTGATGACCGAGTGTTTGTTTTATAGCAACTTTAAAATCCAGATGCAACAATTCGACACGCCCCCCTCACCTGCACCTCCAAACACAAAACGCTACACAACGTAAGATTCGTTTGCTCCACCGCAACGTATTGGATATCATATGAAACTACAAGATCTACATTTTTAGATGACACCAGGCAGAATATTCCCTGAGCCGACCAGCTCCCGTCAGCCGCAAAACAAACCGAAAACCGATCATCACATTTTACAGCCAGCACTTCATATCGCATGTTTCTCACACGTTCTTCGCCAAATCTCAAAGCTATTCACACCAAACAGATTTTATGTCCTTACCGTTTTGTGATCATTTTCCATCTATTCACGCTCTCCTCTGGCCAAAATTGGTCGTATAATCCTCTACAATAGTGAAAGAGCGTCATGCGCCTGAATGTTTGTTTTCACTCCAACATGGCAGTGACTATCCCGACGTGCATTGAGAGGCCGGGTGTGTGACGTTAGCTGGTGGAGGCTGGAGGCGCGGAGGGCGTGCCATCTGGTGGCCAAACTATGTCATTGCAACTCAATATGTGCAGCAAAACACATATTTTTTCTTTTTCAAAAATTAATTGGGGGGCCGTACGGAGGGAGGGTGCGGGCCGCCAGTTGCCCATCCCTGCTGTACATAAATGATCTGTGCAATGTCTCAGGGAAAGCTAACTTAGTGCTTTTTGCTGATGACACTACCATCCTCTTTAAGGGGAAAGACCTCTCACAGCTACTGATCGAGGCCATTTTCGAAGTAGATACAATGAAAAATTGGTTTAATGAAAATAAACTCTCACTTAGCCTGAAAAACACAAAAATGATGATATTTTTTAATAAAAAGTCAATGTTGATGTGATTATGAAAATAAATGATGAACCTATAGAAATGGTTAATACGCACAGGCTACATTTTTAGGTTTTGTGCTCGACCATAAGCTGTCATGGAAACCCCACATAGCTCACATTAATTCCAAGATTGCAAAGTGTATTTCCATCTTGGGTAAATCTAGGTATTTTCTGAATTACAAATCACGTTACACCATCTACTGCGCTCTGGTACTGCTGTATATTACCTATTGCCTTGAAGTCTGGGGAAATACTTACAGAACAAATCTGCACTCTCTCACTCTGCAACAGAAAAGAGCATAACGTCGGTTACAGAGACAGTACAAACTCGCTGTTCCTGGAATCAAGAGCCCTGAAACTCGATGACCTGATAAAACTAAAATCTCTTTTAATAATGTTTAAAACTAGACACGGTATGCTACCTAACAAAATCCAACTAATGTTTAGTCATAAAGACACCGAGTACAATCTCAGAGGTAAAACTAATTTCCAAAAGCACTATGTTTGAACTACAATGAAATAAATGTTCATCACCAGAAGTGGGGTTGATCTGTGGAACAATCTAGAAATTGAACTTAAAAACTGTACCTCTCTTCAACAGTTCAAATGGCAGTATAAGAAGATCACACTGAATCAATATACACAAAGTGGGTTGTAAACATTCCAAGTTTATTTGTTCTACATATAAACAGATTAGTTGAAGTTACTGTGATGCACACGAGTGTGCAACCACATTTGTTGTTATTTTGTGATACACATGCAGTACACACACACATTTTTGTAATTTGGACAATTATTCTAAATTTTTGCTAAGTAGCCCTGAATAAATTATAAATAGTTTCTGAATAAGTAAAAGTAATAGTAGTAGATGCTTGGACAGGAACAATGTAATATCGTCTGTCACCACTAGGAGGCAGCACCCGCTGTGAGACGGCTTTAAGTCGCCCCGTCTCCTGCTTCCTGTTACTCGGCAGAAGCAGATAGTCAAGGCGCAACTGAAGTCTCCGTCTCCTTTCTTTCTTTTATTTACAGTTGCATGCCCAGTCACCAGTCCTTCCCCACAAAATAAATATAAACTGTTAGCGGTGATCGGACCGGCCCGATACCTGTTACATTACTGTGATGGGCTTGTGCTTGAAGTGCTTTTCCCTCCCGTCCCGTATATATGTGTGTGTTTATCTATATGTTTATGTATGTATATATGTGTGTATACGTGTGTATGTATATCTGTATCTATCTATCTATCTATCTATCTATCTATCTATCTATCTATCTATCTATATATATATATATATATATATATATATATATATATATATATATATATATATATATATATATATATATATATATATATGTGTTTATTTAAATGAGTACACATATTTGCAAGTGTTCTTTTCTCAGACAATGACTTGTAATATGATGTTCCAATTACTGATCCATAAAGCACGACTACTGAAGGTATCTTCTTAAATGTAACTGGATGTAAGTAGCAGCTCCAGGGGTAGGCGATTATAAGCTTTGTGCTTATAAATTGCTCAAATGAATAAAAGAATGAATGTTTGAATGAATGAATAAAAACATGTTAATGATCAACTAGTGGAGGAAGTTCAACTTCTCGGATTCAAGGTTGCTTCCTTGTTCCGATTTTGGATTCTCATAATAAAAACAATATCATTCCAGTTTCTCTTCATTGTGAAGTCGTCACTGTGTTACAGAAGTCAGCACAGGTATTTTTCATTTGTACAGCTGACTTGACAACATTTAAAAAATGGAAACTGTTTTGGGATTCTTCATAATATTTGGAGCAATATCAGGTGAGCTCACTTTATACAACTGAGTAAAAATATTTTCCAACTTTAATGATTAAATTATTAATGCTTAAGGTAGGTTAACATGCAATAACTAAACATTATAATCATACATTGTTGTTTAAGTCAACTGTTAAAGTACAATATTGAATGCTCAATCGACACTGGAGTCACCACCATCCCAAACATCTACAATAATTTATTTTGTAATTTACAAAAACAAAAAAGTAAAAGTTCACATCATACTGAGGACTGGTATTTTCAGTACTTTTGTGTGTGTGTGTGTGTGTGTGTGTGTGTGTGTGTGTGTGTGTGTGTGTGTGTGTGTGTGTGTGTGTGTGTGTGTGTGTGTGTGTGTGTGTGTGTGTGTTCTTGTACATACCCAAAAGTAAGGACCAAAATTCGTTTTTCACCAACAGATTGAGGACATTTTTGTAAAGTGAGGACATTTTTGCCGGTCCTCACTTTTCAAAAGGTCTTTTTTGACCTTTTTGAGGGTTAAGACTTGGTTTTTGATTTAAGGTTACAATTGGGTTTAGGTTAGGTTTAGGGCATAGGTTAGGGTTAGGCATTAATTTTTGATGGTTAGGGTTAGGGTAAGGGGCTAGGAAATGCATTATGTCAATGAGTGTCCTCACAATGATATAAGTACAAATGTGTGTGTGTGTGTGTGTGTGTGTGTGTGTGTGTGTGTGTGTGTGTGTGTGTGTGTGTGTGTGTGTATGTTACATGTATATACAGAACATTGGAGCACACAAGTTTATTTCAAGATTTCAATTAAGATTACATTGACTGTTTTAAATGTGTAGTGTTATTGCTGTTAATGATGTTCTATAGAAATGTTTGGATGTTTGGTACAAATAGTATAATTTCAATATATTTCTTTCAGTTGACAATGGCTCCGTAACAATGTCTACATGCTCTAAACAGTTTTTTTTTTCATTTTAACATCAGGATTTTTGAATTGTGTAGTGAAAGACAACTCAGCCTTGTCTGATTGAAACACAAAGAGTAGAGTCATTATCAGCCTTTGACAGTTATTCTGTTTGTGCTGGTATGGGTGAGTTAGTAAAACTCAGAACTGATTTTTTTCTGTATTACACTGGTATGAAGCTACAAATGCTTATCTGAAATGTAAGAAAAAGTATGGTAGGTAATGGCTGCTCAGATTCAGTGTGAAATGTCATGTATTGATATCAGCCACATGTTCATACTCATTTTTTAATGCAGCTACAAGTGATTAAAACTTTAATTTAATCAATTTAGATGATCAACTCTCTAAACATGGATGAATATAAAATAACGGTTTCTTGACAAGAAATTAGGTTAATTTAATACAGAAAGAATTCACATATAGCCAAAAATACAATGTAACATGTTAAGAACTTAACTTTTTTTGAACAAGTTCTCTGTCAACCTGACAGTTTTCTTTTTTTCAGTTAATACCGTAAATTTAGCTGTTTATTGCTGAAAATCTCTCCATCTATAAACGTTAAATTTAAACTGTTTCAGTTGAACAAAAAAAAAAAAAAGAAAAAAAAAGGAAGCAAATCCTGATAAGATCTGCTGTCCTTTTTATTTCATGACCCAGATTACTACCATGGGGTACCTTTGATCATCAAGCGTCTCCCATTACGTAAATAATGTCATGGAGACATCAAGACTGATGGAGCATTTTTTTTGTTTTGTTTTACGCAGCAGTTGCTCTTTCAAGGGATACTCCAAAGATTTTTGACCCACGCCCTATCCCAATCATTGACAAAGTTAGACAAGCTCATAAATACCTTTTTTGTGTATCTTCATCCAGTGGCTGGTTCCCAGCTGTTAGCATCATAGTTAGCTTAGCCCAATTGCTGGAAGTCAATGAGGAACAGAGCCGGACTGACGAAAGTGGACAAAATACTCCTTCCAGTGGTCCAGGGGATGGCGTATTAGCATGCGAAGTAAATTCGAATGGTTATAAAACATTTTAAAAGAAGTGTTACCTTTTCAATCTGTTAAAATAGCTTTTTGATACACACAGATGTGCACAAGCATAGTGCACCGAAGGATATGCCGGCGCACGGCGCCTGAGTCTATGGCTTCTAATGCTGTGCTCCGGTATATCCTTCCGCGGAGCACTGCACATGCGCAGGTCTGTGTGTATCAAAACGTTATTTTAACAGATTGAAAGGATAACACATCTTTTAAAATGTTTTATAACCGTTCGAATTTACTTCACGTGCTAATACACCGTCCCCTGGACCGCTGGAAGGAGTATTTTATCCACTTTCGTCAGTCCGGCTCTGTATCCTATTCACCTCCAGCAATTTAGCTAAGCTAACTACGATGCTAACAGCTGGGATCCAGCCACTGGATGAACAGACACAAAAAAGGTATTTATGAGCTTGTCTCACTTTGTCAATGATTGGGAAAGGGTGTGGGTCAAAAATTTTCGGAGTATTCTTTTAAACTAGTTACATTTGGCCACAAATTATGTTCCTCTGCATTGAACAATGATACTCAAACGAAAACACGAAGGCACTTGATGTTAAAAAGTATGCCATGGTCATAATTTGGGGCATAAACTTGTTGCCTGGTTCTCGTGTGGAGTTCTCTGCTTTTCGGAATGATTTCTTGTGATTATGTACTGAACTAAACTCATTTCACTTCTGTCTGTTTCAGGTTTCAGTGAAGGGGCTGGTATTTTACCAGATGGTCCTCTGAATGCAACCATAGGAGGTTCAGTGTTATTTGAAACAACAAAGACTCCTCCAGAAACTCCATTTTTAGTAGTGACCTGGAGCTTTGGTGCAAACAATATAGGAATCTCAACTCCCTCTGGAGAGAACATTGGGGTAAACTATACAGGCAGGGCCAGAATCACCCATTCTACTGGATCTCTGGAGCTCAGCAATCTGACTGCTGCTGATAGTGGGGATTATGGAGTTGCTATTGTTCCTTCAACTGGTGGTCAAGAGTCAGGAACCATCACACTGAGAGTACATGGTGAGCAACTTTTAAATACAACTGTACATAAGTGTAAATACTTTTCTGTCATATTTCTGTGATGTTAATTAAAAAATAAAAAAGTAGTCTAATTCATTTTTCTTTTACTTTACTATGATATGTAATGTCCTATTACAAATATTGTAATGGATATGCTTTTATTCCCCAAATTAGATAATACATTAAAGCTCGTGTCCGGAGTTTTGAAAGAGAGAAGTTTTTTTTTAATCCAGCGTCTCAGGTTCCGCCCTCCCTCTGCTTTCATGAGCGACCAAGCCACGCCCCTTTAATTGTGCACGCGAATTATCTGTCGGGTGAAAATGAGAGCCTCTGAGTCCTACAGCATCCTCCATGTTTAGCTGTTTACGGTGGATGTTCAGCAGACAGTGGATATATCCAAGGTAAACGCGGTGGCTGCTGCGGAGCTTCACTCTCCTCTGCCTGGGCTGGCGGCCGTGCTCTCTGGCTGCTCCACACTTTGATTGACAGCACAAGAATGAGGAAGCTCGAAGTCTATTGGCTGACACTGACCGGCGCTTTTTCGGATAACATGGGGGTCTATGAGACAAAGGCGGGGCTCATAAATAAATTTTTATATTGCTTTGTGCTAATATTATATTGTAGTATCGAACCAGACTGACACATTTAAGCTCTGTTGAAAAATGATACATACGTTGGAAACAAACAGAAACTCCGGACACGAGCTTTAAGTCTTTAAAGGTTTTGACTTGCTTATAATGAACACTTAAAATTATGTTGGAAAGTTTGCAAAAGTGTTAAGTAGCTGCATAATGGTGTAGTATTTAGCACTTTTACCACCTTGGCAAAAATATGGCACTTTTAGTCCTTTCTTTATAAAGCCAAAATGTTCTGTCTTTGTTTGATTTCCCAGAGTGTACAAATTCCCTGTCACCACATAAAAACATATTTAAACCTAATTGGTGTGAATATGAGTGTGATTGAACTTTAGTAAGCAGATACCAGCTCCACTCATCCTGAATTGCATAAAGTGGTATCACAGAAAAAAAAGTTAAGGATTTTTAAAAACAAAAAAGAAAATATTCAAATCAAACACAGCCCATGTGTATTGATAAATCTTAAATTCAGCTATTGAAGTCTTTGTGATAAGATAAACTGTGCAGCATCAGAATGCGAATTGGACATAAACCATAAACTTCTATAGGTAACCTTTTATGTAAATGCAAGCTTGTCTTAGTTCTTCCAAAATTATCAATTATGAATTCACGTCAATCATCCATCCATCCATTTTCTACCGCTTATCCGGGGCCGGGTCACGGGGGCAGCAGTCTCAGCAGGGATGCCCAGACTTCCCTGTCCCCAGACACTTCCTCCAGCTCCTCTGGGAGGATCCCAAGGCGTTCCCAGGCCAGCCGCGAGACATGGTCTCTCCAGTGTGTCCTGGGTCTTCCACGGGGTCTCCTCCCGGTGGGACATGCCCGGAACACCTCCCCAGGGAGGCGTCCAGGAGGCATCCTGAACAGATGTCCGAGCCACCTCAGCTGGCTCCTCTCGATGTGGAGGAGTAGCGCCTCTACTCCGAGCTCCTCCCTGGTGACTGAGCTCCTCACCCTATCTCTAAGGGAGCGCCCAGCCACCCTATGGAGGAAGCTCATTTCAGCTGCTTGTATCCGGGATCTTGTCCTTTTGTCCCTGACCCAAAGCTCATGACCATAGATGACGGTGGGAACGTAGATTGGCCGGTAAATTGAGAGCTTCGCCTTTCGGCTCAGCTCCCTCTTCACCACAACGGACCGATACAATGACTGCATCACTGCAGTCACTGCACCGATCTGCCTGTCAATCTCATGCTCCATCCGTCCCTCACTCCTGAACAAGACCCAAAGATACTTAAACTCCTCCACTTGGGCCAGAGTCTCTCCACCGACCTGGAGGGGGCAAGCCACCTTCTTCCGGTCGAGGACCATGGCCTCGGATTTGGAGGTGCTGATCCTCGTCCCTGTTGCTTCACACTCGACTGCGAACCACCCCAGTGCATGCTGTAGGTCTGGGTTTGATGAACCCAACAGGACAACATCATCTGCAAAAAACAGAGATGAAATCCTGTGGTCCCCGAACCGGACCCCCTCTGGCCCCTGGTTGCACCTAGAAATTCTGTCCATAAAGATTATGGACACAACCGGTGACAAAAG